>NC_069503.1:582568924-582868924 GCF_027579735.1 Bombina bombina | reverse complement strand
TAACACATAAATATATATATATATATATATATATATATATATACACACATATTAACACATAAATATATATGTATATATATACACACATATTAACACATAAATATATATGTATATATATATACACACATATTAACACATGAATATATATATATATATATATATATACATACACACATATTAACACATAAATATATATATATATATATATATATATATATATATATATATATATAAAAAGTCACTTGTGTGTTAGCACTAGATAACCACAGTCCACCTCATCAGATGCCAAAGTCAAATGGAATAGATCAATTTGTCAAACTGTTGTGGTTCAGTGATGAAATTTCAGAACAGCTTAGCATCTGGTGACTCACCCGGCTTCTTGTCGGTACCGTGTCAGCTTCAAACTAATGCGGTATTTGGGAGCGGCCCGTCCACGGGGGTACCCTCGATCAAAGGAGTGTCTCTCCACGAGTGAAGTATCCTTCTCTTCACAAGACTTTCTCCCTGCGCTGGGTTGTTTCTCCCCTCCTGGGCCCGCTCCTCACTGCACCGCTCCGCACTCGGCGTCTGACGTCATCTGCTGGCTCGCGACAGCTGGCCGATCCCTTTCTGTGGGATACTCCCACTTACGCTAGTGGGTATGTGGTGATTGCGTGCACTAGGTTCCGTAGTGCCTTGGAATCTTCCGTGCTTGCTCGGTTTCAGAGTCAACTGGATTAGAGGTAATAAGCAGCACCGGAGACTTCGTATGCACTTAAAAACTTCACTTTATTCAGGCAATTGGATCCTTTAACAAAGCAATGTATGTGTGACAATCTGTGCCAAAAGAGTTGCACCCCATGAACCGTTGCTTACGCGTTTCAGCCCTTGTGGCCGTAATCGTAGCTGTGGTTCACAATCACCTATACCTACTTATACACCTGTGCTTATACGTGATTGGATAAAAACAAACCTGAGGTGCAACCCTCTAAATGGCTGCATATACATTTTAGCCACATTGACTGTTAGAATTCAGTGCAATTGCTTTCTTTAATAAATATTTACACAATAACCACACATGAAATAAGCTAACAACAAAATTAACTATGGCAATTTGGATGAATTATTGTACATAGGAATAAACATGCACTGACTTTTATAATTTATTCACCCTTATAGTTTCGCTACTGCTTACCTTAACATTCTAAAAGGCACTCTTTTACTGAACTAAGAGATGATTTATTCAAGTCAAATTACAATTGTGGGTACAAGACTTTAATGTAATAATCTTAGTCTTGTTTTCTCATAGTAATAACCCTCTTTAATCTAAAAAATTATTATTAGGGGACCCACTTACGATAGTGTCTACAATCAACCTTTTTGCAATACTCATATTTTTTCCATAACTTGTACAACTACCTTTCTATCAACAAACTATATGCCACCTATTGAAGGGGTTTTTTTTTTTTTTTTTTTTTTTTTTTTAACTACGAATATGATGGGATATTATGATACACTGTCTTAATAACGGTTAGCCTAACCTAAATTATTATACTTAGATTAGATCAGGTTAATTCTAATATCTGAAAATAAAAAGAAAGAAAGAAAAAAATAAAAAATAAAAAATAAAATTTTTTTTTAAAAAAAACAAAAAAAAAACCCTTCAATAGGTGGCATATAGTTTGTTGATAGAAAGGTAGTTGTACAAGTTATGGAAAAAATATGAGTATTGCAAAAAGGTTGATTGTAGACACTATCGTAAGTGGGTCCCCTAATAATAATTTTTTAGATTATCTCTTAGTTCAGTAAAAGAGTGCCTTTTAGAATGTTAAGGTAAGCAGTAGCGAAACTATAAGGGTGAATAAATTATAAAAGTCAGTGCATGTTTATTCCTATGTACAATAATTCATCCAAATTGCCATAGTTAATTTTGTTGTTAGCTTATTTCATGTGTGGTTATTGTGTAAATATTTATTAAAGAAAGCAATTGCACTGAATTCTAACAGTCAATGTGGCTAAAATGTATATGCAGCCATTTAGAGGGTTGCACCTCAGGTTTGTTTTTATCCAATCACGTATAAGCACAGGTGTATAAGTAGGTACAGGTGATTGTGAACCACAGCTACGATTACGGCCACAAGGGCTGAAACGCGTAAGCAACGGTTCATGGGGTGCAACTCTTTTGGCACAGATTGTCACACATACATTGCTTTGTTAAAGGATCCAATTGCCTGAATAAAGTGAAGTTTTTAAGTGCATACGAAGTCTCCGGTGCTGCTTATTACCTCTAATCCAGTATATATATATATACACACATATTAACACATAAATATATATATATATATATATATATATATATATATATATACACACATATTAACACATAAATATATATATGTATATATATACACACATATTAACACATACATATATATATATATATATATATATACACACATATTAACACATAAATATATATATATATACACACATATTAACACATAAATATATATGTATATATATATATACACACATATTAACACATAAATATATATGTATATATATATACACACATATTAACACATAAATATATATATATATATACACACATATTAACACATAAATATATATGTATATATATATACACACATATTAACACATAAATATATATGTATATATATATACACACATATTAACACATATATATATATATATATATATATATATATATATATATATATATATATATATATATATATACACACATATTAACACATAAATATATATATATATATATATATATATATATATATATATACACACATATTAACACATAAATATATATGTATATATATATATACACACATATTAACACATAAATATATATGTATATATATATACACACATATTAACACATAAATATATATATATATATACACACATATTAACACATAAATATATATATATATATATATATATATATATATACACACACATATTAACACATAAATATATATATATATATATATATATATATATATACACACATATTAACACATAAATATATATATATATATACACACATATTAACACATAAATATATATGTATATACACATATTAACACATAAATATATATGCATATACACATATTAACACATAAATATATATGTATTTACATATATATTTATTTATACTTGCTGCCATCGCTGCACAACTTATCCTCTTCACTTTTGCAGAAGTTCTGATGCCACCTCTGATGGCATCAGAACGAGGTTCCCATAGGAATTAACCCACACTTTTATTAGGTTATTAATATGCTTCAGCTCAGCTGCTATCTTTGCCTATGATATAGGCCCATCTTTGCCAGACCCATGTTATTTAACTTTATGCTGAATGTGACATACTGTATACAAAACCTTGTGGGACATTTATCAAAAGCTTGAATAAACAAATAAACAAGATTTATATTAAAAAAAGTTACAATAGGCTTTTATTATTTGCTTGAAATTTAAATGTATTTAAATTAATTTTCATGGGAATTAATTTCAACTGGCAAAGTAACGTTTTGAAAAATGCACACTTTAACTACTTTTTATATACAGTATATTTTTCTTTCGCTATTCAGATAGAGCATGCAATTATAAGCAACTTTTTAATTTACTCCTTGTATCATTTTTCCGTCATTCTCTTGCTATCTTTGTTTGAAAAAGAAAGTCCAGAACCCTGGGCAGCTCTTGTTTATTGGTGGATGAATTTATCCACCAATCAGCAAGAACAACCCAGGTTGATTACCAAAAATGGGCCGGCATCTAAACTTACATTCTTGCTTTTCAAATAAAGATACCAAGAGAATGAAGAACATTTGATAATAGGAGTAAATGAGAAAGTTGCTTAAAATTGCATGCTCTATCTGAATCACAAAAGACAAAATGTGTTCAGTGTCCCTTTAAAATAAATGTTTGCATACATACACAAACAATCTTTTCAGAGAAACTGCAGGAAATAAAAGAAAAGAAAAACGCCCTGAGGATTTATCTTCTAAAAAGCTTTTTCTATGTTGGTTTTATTTGTCTGAAACAATTGAAAAGTTTGGTTGAAAGCAGCGAGTATGCTCTTGTTGCAACTAATTTATTTCAGATCAATAAGAATCACTTGGTAGCCTGTGGCCTTTGCTTTCTACAAATTGTTTCTGTCTTTGCTGTTTAGTATGCTGCATTATCCTGACAGCCCTTTCTGCTTCAAAGGGTGAAATGTAGCTAGAGATTTAAAAAGCCATTTTGGTGCCAGAAGGTGAGTTTACTTCTCTTGGCAATGCCTGCAGTGCCGGTGGTGACAAGGGAATCATTTCAAGTTCCTGAGCATACATTTATTATTTTTTGTAAATGCTATTAAAGCGATCTGCTAATGTTTAATAAATGAGCGTTGTTAAACTCTGATTAACATATTTTTTTGTAGTTTCTGCATCCAAGAAAAGGGATGGATTGTCTTAATCTTGTTTTATCGGAACAGCAATTCTGAGCCTTTTGTGTCAGTATGTGTTAGTGTGTTGTGACATCTAATTGAATGTGCCAATTGAAGGATTGCTTGTAGAAGAGGCGGGGGGTGCACTTCAACCTTTTTGTTTTGCCTTATTATACCTGTAATTCACTTTGAAATTATGCCTCAAAGGTTTGAATGTATAGTACTGTAAATTGAACAAATATAAATAGCATATATTAAAGTATTTTAAGCAATTCAACTTACAATTAACCTTCAATAAATAAACTATCCTGAATCACAACCCAGCCCCCTATTTGCCATTAACTTTGACAAACCTGCCCCCAACCTACACTACAACCCTGCATCAAGCCCACTTTGTGACTTTACTTAAAGGGTCACTGAACCCAAATGTTTTCTTTCGTGATTCAGATAGAGCATGCAATTTTAAGCAACTTTCTACTTTACTCCAATTATCAATTTTTCTTTGTTCTCTTGCTATCTTTATATGAAAAAGAAGGCATCTAAGCTTTTTTTTTTAATTCAGAACTCTGGACAGCACTTTTTTTACTGGTGGATGAATTTATACACCAATCAGCAAGGACAACCCAGATTGTTCCCCAAAAATGGGCCAGCATCTAAACTTACATTCTTGCTTTTCAAATAAAGATACCAAGAGAATGAAGAAAATTTGATAATAAGAGTAAATTAAAAAGTTGCTTAAGATTGCATGTTCTATCTGAATCACGAAAGAAAAATTTTGGGTTCAGTGTCCCTTTAAATTGCACTGCCCTTTCAAACACATAAAGGACCCTTCCTACACAAAACAAACCAAGATATCCCACAACACCTATTGAAGCACATTAACTTTCCAAAACCTTAAGTTTCCCTTAAAGGGACAGTAAAGTCAAAATTAAACTTTCATGATTCAGATAGAGCATGTCATTTTAAACAACTTTCCAATTTACTTATGTTCTCAAATTTGCTTTGTTACCTTGGTATCCTTTATTGAAGAGTAAAACTAGGTAAACTCATAAGAGCTCAGGAGTGTGCACGCGTCTTTAGTACTCTAAGGCAGCAGTGTTTTAGAACATTATTTGTAGCCTTTGTTATACAATGTCGCAAAACACTGCTGCTATAGAGTACTTAAGACTCGTGCACACTCCTGAGCGCTTGTGAGCCTACCTAGTTTTACTCTTCAATAAAAGATAAAAGCGAACAAAGTACATTTGATAACAGAAGTAAATTGCGTTAAAACAGTGTGTGTACCTGTGCTAATGTGTGTCTGTGTGACTCTGTG
Source organism: Bombina bombina (assembly GCF_027579735.1). Classification (NCBI taxonomy): domain Eukaryota; kingdom Metazoa; phylum Chordata; class Amphibia; order Anura; family Bombinatoridae; genus Bombina; species Bombina bombina. Next base: position 582,863,168 of record NC_069503.1, on the reverse strand, counting down.
TGTATTTCTTTGTTTGTGTGCACAATTTTAGTCATTTTTTTTTACAAAACATTTAAAGGGGGGTCGAGTGGGGGGCGAGGGAACAATCAATAGTTTAGTAAGGGGCCCCCAAAATTTCTAGTAGCAGGCCTGGCTATTACTGTACCATTTGGTTCCTGAGAACTTTTACCTATAAGCCTTGTTTTACAGAAATGTTAATATATAGTTATGCTTTATGTATAATGTTTAACAAGTGTATTTATTAGAACTTTATTAAGTAGCTATTAGTTCTCTTTAGCTCATATAAATGTAACATTGTGTACATTCTGGCTTGCTAACTAATGATCTCAAACAAAAGAAGACTACATTTTATCCAATGCTTTATTCATAGTGATTTTTTTAAAACATTTTATTGCATATATCATGTACTGTTATAGCAGCATACGTACACTGATATGCATTGTTTAATGTTGGCATTGGAGGATTAGGCACGGTACGTCCCTAGGAAGGATAAAGACGTTCATACCATGGGCTCTATATACTAAGCAGTAAATGCTGCCATTGAGCCCTCATGCAAGCCTGCTTCTGCAATGTAAGAAGAAGAAGCAGTCCAACCGCTGATTCTTAAATCTCCACCACCTCTGAGTTGACGGGTAGAAATCACTTCAAACACGTTAATTTGGGGTAATTGATAGGCTCTGCTGGTGTTTGACTGGTCGTGCCTGAGCAGGGAGTGGTGCAGCACAAGCAAATTGAGAACCTCACCCCTCCACAGCATAGTGCATGAGGCCCATATCTCTTGTCATGTTAAAGTGCCTTTTTTGTGTTCTTGCGCAAAGACTGGATCATTTGTTAAGAGACCAAGAAAACGTTAGAATGATCCTAATGAAGTAATGTATGCCTGTAGCTAAATATCAACATACATCCTTTATAAATGACTTGTATCTTTGTATTTTGGAATAGCATTTTAATTTTGACTACTAATGTAATTAAAAGGACATAATACTCATATTCTAAATCACTTGAAATTGATGCAGTATAACTGTAAAAAACTGACCGGAAAATATCACCTGAGCATATCTATGTAAAAAAAGAAGATATTTTACCTCACAATTTCCTCAGCTCACCGGAGTAAGTGCTGTGTAAAAATTTATACTTCAGCTGCTGTCCAGCTGCAGATAAAAAAACAAAAAAAAAATGAAGAAATGAACTGCAGCCAATCAGCATCAACAGTGCTGAGGTCATGAACTCTTTTACTGTGATCTCATGAGATTTCACTTAACTCTCATGAGATTTCATAGTAAACTTACTGAATAGGGAAATAACATGAGTGTGCACGAATCTCACTCCCTTGCCTGTCCCGGGACAGACATACTGATTTGCAACAGGATCTGAATACTTGGGACGTTTGAGGTAAAATATCTTTCTTTTTTAAACAGAGATGTTCAGGTGATATTTTCTAGTCAGCTTTTTACAGCTATGCTGCATCACTTTCAAGTATTTCAACATTTGGGTATCATGGCCCTTTAATCCATAGGAAAGGGGTTTTCTAGTCTAAAGTTACATGATAATTTTTTTTTTTTTCTTTTATGCAGTCTGACCTGTGAGGATCACAGAGTATATTTAGGTCACACATTATAGCCCCATGTGCTAAGTCGGGTGTAGACAAGGCGCCTGACTTGCATGTGTGCTTAAAATCAGCATACACTTCTTAGTACATTAAGCCCTTTGTCTGAGTATTAGAACATATGCTATAAGACATAACAGATGCTCGCTCAACATGTTTAGATTTCAACTGACAGTATTAAGGTAAATATTTTCTTGTAAGTTTTTATCAACCATTCAAAGACAGAGTAACATATTGAGGTCTAGAAAGAAATGTAAAAAGCCAAATAAACGCATTAACACATTATATCAGATACACCTCTTTACATTATGTTGGGACACTCTCTTTCTCTGCACTTCTTTTAAAATCTTTTTTTTTTAATAGACTGTTTATTTTAGGAACGTGTTGTGCTACATTGTATAGATTCTGCAAGATTCCACTAAAACAGGACTCGATTTCTACTGTAATAGTAATGTATTTTTAAATTTTGTTTTTATGGTGCACTTTTGTACCCATATTAAGCACTACAAATGATGGCCTTGATTCTAATCTTTCTAAAATTCTTGTTTGATATTGGAAAAATTGGATCAACCAATAATTTTTTAGTGAGTATATATAGCCAAGCTTTATAACTCCTTCAATATTTTATGTCTATTTCTACACAACAGCACTGTTAAAAACTGATAATGGCTGTTGATCTCATAATAAAAAAAGTTACAACTGTACCACCAACATTCAAATTCAAACTCTTTTTACTTTACATCACTTCCCTATGAAATCCACTTGCAATCACAGGTAATGACCACACGAGCAACCTGCAACATATTTGCACACTATAAAAACAATGCTTCAAGATCTCAATTTTCAGATGCACATCTGATCACTTAGAAGAGATGGAAAAAATAGCTAAATTGACAATAAAATCTATCTAGTTGACTAGGACCCCCAAGAGCAATAATTGACAGTAGTGGAAGCCAATACAGTTTAAGACACAGCATGTGGGGAGACCAAGAGCCACTCACCCCGGTCCAAGAATGAGTCCAAGGGCCAGGGGGTAGTTACAGTGGAATCCAATGGGGGAGTCCAAGTTGGAATAAACAACTTGTTTCTTTAAGGTTTGGCTTTTGTTGCATGTAGTCTCAAACACTGTTCATTGCCAAAGAGCTTTATCCACAATAAGATATATACTGGTAAAAAAATCTTTATCCAATATGCTTGGGCCCGGAAAATATATATATGGAATATTTTGGGTTTTACAATATTTGTTTCTGAAAAGCAGGCAGTTTGGAGAGAGGATGGGACCAAGTGTAAACAACACTATCTTATGTCATTTAGGCAATATTTACATGTTGCAATACAGCTATTACATTTAACTAATTTTAGTTTTATATCATTTTTAATACATTTTTATACATGATACCTTCAGAAAGATAGTACAGTACTGTAATCAGAAAGGTAATATTTGTTGTTTAAAATAAATATAGACTATTATTTGCATTTTAGAACTAAAGAATCAAACCAAAGACACAAGTAGAGAAGATTGTGTGTTACAGGCAGGGAAAACCTGTACTTTTTGATAATTTTTATTTTTATAATAAGAAAAATAATTAAAAAGTTTGGATTTCAGAATGCTTGGATTTTGGAATTCTGGATTTGGGGATTTGTACCTGTATTTAATATAAATTGTTGGGGAAAAAATTACATTGCACACTATTTATCTTGAGGTCAGACTCTCCTCTTTAAAATAAGAAGTCATGTCATTTTAAGTGACTAGCGATTTTGACTGACGAAGCCCCTGTATGTGCTCCTAGATACAGGGGCTGATGAGGGGCTGACGAAGCCCCTGTATGTAGGAGCACATAGGGGAGAAACGTGCGTTGGCAAGCTCCTTACCTTTGCTGTGCACTTTGCTTTCTGAGCAACAACATAACAGCCAGACCAACTTTCATGTTTTTCATCTTATGACATGTATCATTATGGAAACCTGCAATTGTCTGAAAGCTCAATTGTTTGAAAGCTCAACTAGCCCCTCAATAACAGTCCCAGCATGAGACAGTGATGCCGGAGCGATCACATATTCTGGGTGAAACTTGGAGGTGAGACTTGGAGGTAGCTAAAGAGAATAGGACACAGGCAACTGCAGAGGACACCTAAGCTGGGGTCTTTCCTAAACACGGAACCATTGTCTTTTGGAAACGTGCAGCCCAGTGTGGGCAAGAAGTGTTGCTTTGAATGTACACAGACACAGACTTCCTGGTTGTGAGCGGACAAGATAAAGATACAGACACAGTCTGACCGAGGAACCGGGAGCAGAGGTGCTGGGATGCACGAGACAGTAACAATGTATCATAATAAACAAGGTATAGGTTCATATTATTAATACCACTTCTCAGTGGTATTCAACCAGGTAGTTTGTACCAAAATAACAAAAATAGAAGAGACTCCAAAAAATCTAATTAAAATCTAACTAAAAATCTAACTAAACAAGAACATAAAGCCTTGACAGAAATGAAGAATTGGCAGGATGTCATCATCAGAAACTCAGATAAAGGTGGCAAATGTCATAATTTGGCCAACTAAACTATATCTTAAAAAAGCAGAATCTCAACTGAATGACATTTCTTGCTATAAAAAATTAAGTTACAATCCTATGCAAGAATATCGGCAATAATACACAAAACTAATCGAGTTAGCCAAAAAAATTCTGTTTGGAAAGATACTAGGTTATTTAGGAGAGATGGCTTGCATTTGGATGCTAAAGGAACAGAGTATCTGGGAGAGGAGTTCAAATACTTTATTAGAAATCATTTAAACTAATAAAGGGGGGTAGCATTAATATATCCACCTGCCCCCCACAGCATGCCAAAACTGTTAGTCCAAGTAACAATTCTAGAAATTCTAGTAGAAAAATTCTTCGTGCCATGAGCACAAATGCTCGCAGCTTAGGAAATAAATTACCTGAACTCATTTCAATAATGACTAGGGACAACTTGGATTTAGTAGCTATAACAGAAACATGGTACAATGATTTGCATGACTGGGACATAGTCATACCTGGATACAGGTTATTTAAAAAGAACAGAGTAGGAAAGAAAGGTGGAGGAGTTGCTTTGTATGTAAATGAAAATATAAAGGTTACTGAAATTGTAGGAACAAATGATGAGGTGGAAAGTATTTGGGTGACTTTGGAAATTGGAGATAAAAATGTTTTTAGAATAGGGGTTGTATATAGGCCTCCATTGCAGGATGAAAAACTGGACAATCTGTTATTAGATGAAATAACCAAAATGACCATGAAGGGTAAGGTTATAGTACTGGGGGACTTTAATTTGCCAGATATAGACTGGAAGATTCCTTCTGCTAGATCGGCTAGAAGCAGGTATATTCTTGAATCTCTGCTAGGGGAATCACTTGAACAATTAGTCAAGGAACCAACTCGTAAGGAAGCTATATTAGATCTAATACTTACAAACAGTGATACAGTTTCAGATGTGTCTGTAGGTGAGAACTTAGGATCCAGTGATCATCAATCTGTTTGGTTTAGTATTCATGTTCAGGAACTGTACACCCAGACTAAAACAAAAGTTTTAGACTTTAGGACGGCAGATTTTTCATTAATGGGAGAATACCTAAAAAACTATTTAAAGGGGAAAAATCTTATTACAGGGGTTCAAGAACAGTGGGAATTTGTGAAAGGTGCCATTTTAGATGCAACCGCACACTGTATTAGACATGTCTGTAAAAGTAAAAGAAAGCGGAAACCAATTTGGTTTTCCAAAGAAGTAGCACATGCTGTAAAGACAAAAAAGATAGCTTATAAAAATTACAGACACACACAAGCAGATGATGATATGAAAATATGGAGACTCCAACAAAAAAAGACTAAGCAGTTAATTAGGAAGGTTAAAGCTGATGCAGAAGAGAAGATAGCACAGTCAGTAAAACATGGGGACAAAACATTCTTTAGATATATCAGTGAAAGAAGAAAAAATAAGGTAGGAATAGTAAAATTGAAATCAGTTGATGGTAGAATAATAGAAGGAGATAAGCAGATTGCAGACTGTCTCAATGATTACTTCTGTTCTGTTTTCACTAAAGATTGTGAAGATACAATGTCTACATTAAGGGATGCTATGCAAAATAGAAACAAGCTTAACAGTAATCTTTTTACAGAGGATGAGGTTTTGTTAGCATTATCAAAAATAAATGTTACAAAGGCAGTGGGTCCTGATAATATTCATCCAAGGGTTTTAAAAGAACTTCGTTCAGTGCTAACTGTCCCATTAACTGATCTGTTTAATCAGTCACTATTAACAGGAGCTGTCCCAGATGATTGGAGAATAGCAAATGTAATACCTCTTCATAAAAAGGGCAGTAGAGAAGAATCTGGCAACTACAGGCCAGTTAGTTTAACTTCAGTAGTAGGGAAATTAATGGAAAGCCTCTTAAAGGAAAGAATTATGACTTACATAAAGACAAACAATTTAGAGGACCAAAATCAGCATGGTTTTACTTCAGGGAGATCATGTCAGACTAATCTAATTGACTTCTTTGATTATGTAACAAAAGTATTAGACAAGGGAGGAGCAGTTGATGTAGCATATCTAGATTTTAGCAAAGCATTTGACACCGTCCCACACAATAAACTTATTCACAAACTATATCTCCTTGGTCTAGATTCAAAAATTGTGAACTGGGTGGAATGCTGGCTTAAGGACAGAAAACAAAGTGTCTTAGTAAATGGAGTTCATTCAGCAGAGGGGGCTGTTACTAGTGGTGTTCCTCAGGGGTCAGTTCTGGGGCCTGTTTTGTTTAACATATTTATCTGCGATATCAGCAAAGGGCTACAGGGGAAAGTATGTCTCTTTGCAGATGATACAAAAATTTGCAACAGAGTGGATGTTCCAGGGGGGGTAGACAAAATGAGAAGTGATATACAACAATTGGAGGATTGGACAAACGACTGGGATCTAAAGTTTAACACAGCAAAGTGTAAAATAATGCATTTAGGGAAGAAAAATCCAAATGTTAATTACAGACTCAATGACACTTTACTGACTGTTACAGACGAGGAACAGGACTTGGGAATTATTATTTCAGATGATTTAAAACTTAGTAAACAATGTAGTAAGGCAGCGAGTAAGGCTAGCAGAATGCTTGGATGTATTGGTAGAGGTATTTGCAGCAGAAATAGTAAGGTTCTTATGCCACTTTATAGATCATTAGTTAGGCCTCATCTTGAGTATTGTGTGCAGTTCTGGAGGCCATATCTTCAGAAGGATATTAACAAACTTGAATCTGTGCAAAGGAGGGCTACCAAAATGGTACATGGTCTAAAAAATAAAACTTACCAGGATAGGCTCAATGACCTAAATATGTATAGCTTAGAGGAGAGAAGGGAAAGAGGTGATATGATAGCAACTTTCAAGTACATTAAAGGGTTTAGTAAAACTGAGGCTGTGGGTATTTTACATAAAATGGAAAATTCAAGAACAAGGGGTCATGAGCTCAAGCTAAAGGGTAGTAGATTCAGGAGTAATTTGAGGAAGCACTTCTTTACAGAAAGAGTGATTGATTTATGGAATAAACTTCCTCAAGAGGTAGTAGCAACAAACACTGTGGGGGACTTTAAAAATGCATGGGACAAGCATAGGGCTATCCTACGAACTAGATAAGTTTATACTGTTAGGTAAGGTGGGGCAGACTTGCTGGGCCTATGGCTCTTATCTGCCGTCAATATCTATGTTTCTATGTTTCTATAATAACATCTAAGGAATATTAGTTTCTCAATAACTCTAATCCTACAACCCCTACCCTCTATCTAATTCCTAAAGTACATAAAAACATTAATAACCCACCTGGTCATTCAATAATTTCATGAATCAACAGCATGACAGAAAAAATCAGTCAGTATGTTGACTTTAGAGTAAGAGAGTACCTTCCACAATTGAGTTTATACAAACAAGACACCAGAGATGTATTGCTACACTTGTCAAATATTCATACAAATTCTTCCACATGGCTGGTAACTGCTGATGTTGAGTATCTATATACGAGTATCCAACATGATTTAGACCTAAAAGCAACTGAATATTTTCTTAAAACGGGATCTGAGGAAAATATGGAACATGATGATTTTATTCTCCAATTATTGAATTTTGTACTCACACACAATTTTTTTACCTTTGACCATAAATTCTATTTACAAATTCACTGAACCGCGATCGGCACTGCATGCGCTCCCATATACGCCAACCTATTCTTAGGTTGGTGGGAGCAAAACAAGGTTTTCTCTGACTCAAATGATTAATATATGCAACACATACAACTGTGATATACCTTTAAGGTATATCCCCGCCCATGTCTATCACCAACCTATTTAAGGAGCTCATTCACATGTTTACCTTGCCTGAATATTGAAGCATATGTTATGCTAGTTTAAATCCTTACTTGTTTATCTAATATATCTTTTCAGGTCTATTTAGATTAATTACTGTCAGGTCTCTTCTACCTGCTGTCACTCAATATCCAATTACTACCAAAGTTTCATTTTGAACTAACTTGCTTATGTATTTTTTGTCCTACTTTTTGCTTAGCCATTATCGGCTACCTTTCTTGGATCACTCAGCATCATTAACAGGACGGATCTCCATCCTCCGGCGTTCCGGAAGTCAGCCACACTCACACCGGATTCTAAACCTAGCGGTACAGTATCTCTCTGGGTTGTTCTCGAATTTAAGGTACCGCACTACGAAATTTACTATTCCAGTATTGTATATGCCTTCACCTCAGCCTCCGCACATTGCTTGAGAGACAAACAGTCTGTTAACGAATCTTTGCAGTAATTGTAAACCGCAACTTTGCCACTAACCTGTGACTCTTTCTTTCTTTGCTTGTGTGCAAATTCACCTAACTGCCAACTACATTTTATTATGTGGAACTTAGACGTTATATATTGGAATATTACTGATTCCCTGAAATAAGCATATAAAGTGTGGAGTGAATGAACATGGTACATATTTTAATGAGATTGTATGTGTGAGTGTGTGAAGAAGCAGTTGATAAAACCGGATGATTCACTTTCATCTTTACACTGGGATTAAAGTTTACTGAACATTCCTATTAAGAGGGACATAAGCTTGGATCAGTTTAACCCTTTAATCTCTGAAACTATCAGGATACTTAACATTACTAATCATCCTATTGGATCGGACATATATCTATATGTTTATTTGTTCTCCAGTTGGAGATTATACTTGCTTAACTTAGAATCCATGAACATAATACTATATACTATCTTGCTGAGGATATTTTGATCTTTACCCTCATTTATTTGAATTCTTCTTCAGTAATTTGTCTCTCTGTATATCCCCCAGTTAACATAGCTATTGTCATCTGGTGGATACTAATTAAGAGATACACTACCTACTAGGTAGATTATATTTCATGGTAAACTTAAATATTGGGATAACAGCATACGTGTATCTCACAACCACTATGTCTGCGGTACATCGATGATGTGCTGTTTCTGTGGGAGGGACCAAAAGAAAAATTGGATCTGTTCCTCAACTATCTTAATAACAACAAAGCTAATATAAAGTTAACCTATGAGGCAGATTGGAAATCAATAACTTTTCTAGACCCTTTAATTACCAAAAATGAAAATGGTGATCTAATTACGGATGTCCATAGGAAAAAACAGCCACTAATAGCCTGTTACACAAAGCTCCAGTGCACATGCTCGCAACACAATCAAAGCGTTACGCATTAGGGAATTTCTATGCATGAGAAGAAATTGCTCCACAGAACAAAATTACAATCAGTGAGCTAAGGAGTTAAATGAGAGACTAATATCAAGAGGGTACAGCAAAAGATCTATTAAAAAAGCTGAGTTCAGAGCAAGAATCACATCAAGAGCAGCATTACTTGAAACAAAACCATAAAAATCAGAAAATCAAGTAAGATTTATAACTTCTTATAATCCTAACTCAAGGGAAATCTTAGGAATTTTAAATGACAATTGTCACATCCTTAAATCGGACCCGATACTATCAAAAATTCTGGGAGATAATTTTCAAGTGGGCTACAGGAGAGCAAAAAATCTAAAGGACATGATAAGTCCCAGCCACTTTAAAGGACAAAAATCCAGGACTGCTTTAAAATCAGGCTCGTTTAAATGTGGTACATGTAATACATGCAGCTTCATGCTCAAAATCAACACCATCACAAATAGATTTGACAAATGTCACAAAATTAATGCATATACTGATTGCCCCACTGAGGGAGTAGTCTATGCCCTCAAATGCAAGTGTGAGAAATTCTATATTGGAATGACAACAAGAAAAATCAGGATCAGACTCCAGGAACATTTAAGAAATATTAAAAATGCAGAAAAAGAACTTAAAGATAGAAAAAAAATAACTTTGGTTGCCAGGCATTTTTTACAAAGTCACCAATCAAAACAGTCAGAAATGAAATGCTTTGGGATACAAAAAATATCCCTAGGAATCAGAGGAGGCAATTTAGAGAAATCTCTGTTCCGTGCTGAAACCAAGTGGATCTTTCTATTAAATTCTGTCCAACCACATGGGCTTAATGAACAGAATAACTTTGGTTCATTTCTATAAGATGTGAAAAGGTATTTCAAGATCATGCTTATATTGTATTCATAAAAACCTACTTCAAAAGTTCATTAGTTTTAGAATTAAAGTTCATTTATAATTTTCAATTGCAATTATTGTATATAAATATATATATGCACACACACACATATATATCTATATATATATATATATATAGATATAGATAGATAGATATAGATATATATATATATATATATAAATATATGGCATGTACAAGGGTATGTAATTTTTATCATAATACTTTTATTTATAAGGACATATCAATTTCACTATTTCCCATTCTCAATGATTTAATAACCTCTCACCATTATCACATCATCACGATCACATTCCATCGCTTAAGACACAATTGTCTTATCTTATCACTTTACACTCCTCAGGAAAATATATTGTTTCACTATATGTCATATATATAAATTTGTTATAATTTTTGTTATTTTTCTATAGAATACTACATTTCTCACCATACGTCACACTTTACACTCTTCATGGGAGAATACATTTTTAACTACATGTCATATACTTTTTGTCATTTTTATAAGACAATATATGTTCCACTATACTTCACATTTTTTTTCACTATCGGCTAGATTTAGAGTTTTGTCGGTAAGAACCCGCGTAGCTAACGCTGGCTTTTTTCTGGACGCTCCTTTAAAATAACTCTGGTATTGAGAGTCCATATAATGTCAGCGTTAGGCTCCAAAAAAAGGAGCGTAGAGCATATTTAACGCAGCTTCAACTCTCGATACCAGAGTTGCTTACGGACGCGGCCAGCCTCAAAAATGTGCTTGTGCACGATTCCCCCATAGGAAACAATGGGGCTGTTTGAGCTGAAAAAAAAACCTAACACCTGCAAAAAAGCCGCGTTCAGCTCCTAACGCAGCCCCATTGTTTGCTATGGGGAAACACTTCCTACATCTGCACCTAACACCCTAACATGTACCCCGAGTCTAAACACCCCTAGCCTTACACTTATTAACCCCTAATCTGCCGCCCCCGCTATCGCTGACCCCTGCATATTATTTTTAACCCCTAATCTGCCGCTCCGTAAACCGCCGCTACTTACATTATCCTTATGTACCCCTAATCTGCTGCCCCTAACACTGCCGACCCCTATATTATATTTATTAACCCCTAATCTGCCCCCCACAACGTCGCCTCCACCTGCCTACACTTATTAACCCCTAATCTGCCGAGCGGACCGCACCGCTATCATAATAAAGTTATTAACCCCTAATCTGCCTCACTAACCCTATAATAAATAGTATTAACCCCTAATCTGCCCTCCCTAACATCGCCGACACCTAACTTCAATTATTAACCCCTAATCTGCCGACCGGAGCTCACCGCTATTCTAATAAATGTATTAACCCCTAAAGCTAAGTCTAACCCTAACACTAACACCGCCCTAACTTAAATATAATTTAAATCTAACGAAATTAATTAACTCTTATTAAATAAATTATTCCTATTTAAAGCTAAATACTTACCTGTAAAATAAATACCCGGTGAGGTGAAGACAAGGTAGGATGATCTTCAGGGGCTTAGTGTTAGGTTTATTTAAGGGGGGTTTGGGTTAGATTAGGGGTATGTGGGTGGTGGGTTGTAATGTTGGGGGGGGGTATTGTATGTTTTTTTTACAGGCAAAAGAGCTGAACTTCTTGGGGCATGCCCCGCAAAGGGCCCTGTTCAGGGCTGGTAAGGTAAAAGAGCTTTGAACTTTAGTAATTTAGAATAGGGTAGGGAATTTTTTATTTTAGGGGTCTTTGTTATTTTATTAGGGGGCTTAGAGTAGGTGTAATTAGTTTAAAATTGTTGTAATATTTTTCTTATGTTTGTAAATATTTTTTTATTTTTTGTAACTTAGTTCTTTTTTATTTTTTGTACTTTAGTTAGTTTATTTCATTGTAGTTATTTGTAGGTATTGTATTTAATTAATGTATTGATAGTGTAGTGTTAGGTTTAATTGTAGGTAATTGTAGGTATTTTATTTAATTAATTTAATGATAGTATAGTGTTAGGTTTAATTGTAACTTAGGTTAGGATTTATTTTACAGGTAATTTTGTAATTATTTTAACTATTTTAGCTATTAAATAGTTCTTAACTATTTAATAGCTATTGTACCTGGTTAAAATAAATACAAAGTTGCCTGTAAAATAAATATTAATCCTAAAATAGCTATAATATAATTATAATTTATATTGTAGCTATATTAGGATTTATTTTACAGGTAAGTATTTAGCTTTAAATAGGAATAATTTATTTAATAAGAGTTAATTAATTTCGTTAGATTTAAATTATATTTAAGTTAGGGGGGTGTTAGTGTTAGGGTTAGACTTAGCTTTAGGGGTTAATACATTTATTAGAATAGCGGTGAGCTCCGGTCGGCAGATTAGGGGTTAATAATTGAAGTTAGGTGTCGGCGATGTTAGGGAGGGCAGATTAGGGGTTAATACTATTTATTATAGGGTTAGTGAGGCGGATTAGGGGTTAAATACTTTATTATAGTAGCGGTGCGGTCCGCTCGGCAGATTAGGGGTTAATAAGTGTAGGCAGGTGGAGGCGACGTTGAGGGGGGCAGATTAGGGGTTAATAAATATAATATAGGGGTCGGCGGTGTTAGGGGCAGCAGATTAGGGGTACATAAGGATAACTTAAGTAGCGGCGCTTTGCGGTTGGCAGATTAGGGGTTAATTATTGTAGGTAGCTGGCTGCGACGTTGTGGGGGGCAGATTAGGGGTTAATAAATATAATATAGGGGTCGGCGGTGTTAGGGGCAGCAGATTAGGGGTACATGAGGATAACGTGGGTGGCGGTCGGCAGATTAGGGGTTAAAAAATGTAATCGAGTGGCGGCGATGTGGGGGGGCCTCGGTTTAGGGGTACATAGGTAGTTTATGGGTGTTAGTGTACTTTAGAGTACAGTAGTTAAGAGCTTTATGAACCGGCGTTAGCCCAGAAAGCTCTTAACTACTGACTTTTTTCTGCGGCTGGAGTTTTGTCGTTAGAATTCTAACGCTCACTTCAGACACGACTCTAAATACCGGAGTTAGAAAAATCCCATTGAAAAGATGGGATACGCAATTGACGTAAGGGGATCTGCGGTATGGAAAAGTCGCGGCTGAAAAGTGAGCGTTAGACCCTTTTTTGAGTGACTCCAAATACCGGAGGTAGCCTAAAACCAGCGTTAGGAGCCTCTAACGCTGGTTTTCACGGCTACCGCCAAACTCCAAATCTAGGCCTATGTTTGTTACAACTTCAATATTTTTCACAGTCATTGCATGATTTATCACAACCAACCAGTCACTCGCAATAGATGATATAGTCATCTTTATTCTTTTTACATTTATCACACATTCATTATATTTAAGCAGCTACTAGCATATGATGACAATCATCTTCATGATTTCTATAATACACGATTATCAAGTATATTATGTTTTAGCATTTCCATTTAAGACATAAGGCAAAAAATACAACAGTAATTAGAAGAGAAAAAAATCTTCAGATTAACAAGTTCCTTTAACCAAACATGTGTTTGATCAAAAAATATTATCACACTATTTAAAAGTACCAATATATTATTATAAATTGAAGAGCGAAGAGCTTGATCTCAATTATATTATCTTGTTATCTCTGATTACCAGCAACCGCTATATGCCTACAATACCCATAATTCCACACTATCCACTCCCAAGATGACGTTTCAAAAAGTGGGTGGAGATATGAAATGAATCGTCATAGAGGCCAAGAGCGTTACGCTCGCGATACCCTTTGAAAAAGCCATGCTAAATGGCGAAACATGTTAGGGACTTGGTGAGGAGTTAATGGGAACTCCTGTATTTTAACTTGCTGCTTTAACTGTTTTGTTGGTATCACAACCTGATAAATTATGTATACTAGGAATGTGGTGTAAATCTTTGGGTGCGATTTGAGTCAGGTACCGCAGTTACATAATATACAAGGTTTTAATAGTTAAAAGAACATATAGTCACATATACAGTGGATTACTTTATCCACATAGAGTGCAGCTTATGTAGCATTCAATCATTTAATAACGATTTGTTTAAACAGCCTGATTGGAGGATTACTATCTAAATAATAGTGCAAACTCGCACACAAAAGTCTTATATCTATACTTTAAACTTTAAGCTTATCAAACAAAAACCTTTTTTGGCTAGGCTATCCAAAACTTGGTAATGTTACTTTGATAACAGAGCACAACGATTGGTCATTGAAGCCACGGCTACTAATTATTTGGTTTAATATACGCAATACTTAATTGCTAAGTGTAATTCTTTTGCATATAGTTAACACCTTCAGGTTGAACAATAAACCGCTACATATAGTAGGGGGTACATATATAGGATATTAATCTGACCTCTAACAGATAAGTGAATACACTGAGCAACAGCGTGACTGATCACAGGCTCAATATTGTTGCAATTACAATTACAAACATATTCGTTGCTTGCCTATATGTGTCCATTTCCTTGTATATGAATTGAATCTACCAAATAAGACTGGTAACTAGTGATGTCCCGAACTGTTCGCCCGCGAACGGTTCACAGCGAACATAGCTTGTTCGCATTCGCGTTTGTGGGCGAACACATGGCGATGTTCGATCAGCCCCTATGTGTCATCATTGAGGAAACTTTGACCCTGTATGTCACAGCCTTCTGACACATTAGAGCCAATCAACATCAGACACTCCCTCACAGACCCTCCCAGCTACTCGGAATCCGCCATTTTAGACTCATAACGACCTTGCTTTCTTAATGAGAGGACGTGTTGTGTTTTTGCTCCTGACATTAATAGGAAAAACATAGCTAAGCTAGTGTATTTAGTGTCCACTACAGTCCAGAAGGACTCCACTCATCTCTGCTGCAAGCACAGCACCCCAAAAAGCCCTTTTTAGGGCTATATTTCGTGCCGTTTTTTTTTTTTTTTTCCGTTTTTTTTTTTATTAGCATTTGCCTGGCTTT
The DNA here is from genome assembly GCF_027579735.1 of Bombina bombina. Classification (NCBI taxonomy): domain Eukaryota; kingdom Metazoa; phylum Chordata; class Amphibia; order Anura; family Bombinatoridae; genus Bombina; species Bombina bombina. The sequence continues at coordinate 582,847,956 of NC_069503.1, read as the reverse complement.
CAGGCTGTGTGTTTAAGGCTCACAGCATATGCTGTGATTACTGCCACCACTGATATCTCCCTAACAACATTTTTTAACCAAAAATTTTAATTATTTTGCTACTGTAATTTTTTTTCATTTTCTATCAGGCCTGTGTCACACAGCATATACTCTGGTTCATTGCTCTGTGCCAGCCACCAGTGTTAATATCCGTTTATAACATTATTTTAAATTTAAAAAAAAATAAAAAAAATATTTTGCTAGTGTAATCTAATTACATTTACTATCAGGCCTGTGTCTGTCAGGTTCACTCAGCATTAATATACCTCATTTTTTCAGTCTTTTGGTTAATTGGTCTGTGCCAGGCAGCCACCACTCATATCTTCTTCACCTTAATTTAAATATAAAAAAAAAGTTTAAATTTGTTTGATAGTGTAATCTAATATAATTTTCTATCAGGCCTGTGTGTTTTGCTGACATACAGAGCCTACTGTATTTACTTGCTGCCCTCCCTAGTCTATGAGCCACAACTCATATGTGTTTAACCTTTTTTTAATTTCCCCCCCAAAAAAATAATTTAAATCATTTTTCTAGTGTAATCTAATAGTATTTTCTATCAGGCGTGTGTGTATCTGACTTACAGAGCCTACTGTTTTGTCACTTACACAGCATACTGTGTTAAATTGCTGCCCTACCTACCATCCACGACTCATATCTGCCAGCCTGTGTGCCAGGCCCAACTAGCCAATTAGTGGCACCAATCATAATTCTTGTAACAGTATCCAAAAAATTAAAAATCATAATTTTTTGTACTTCAAATATTCAGTCTACTAGTGCCATTGAATTGCAGTTTCCTCCTGCCTGGCAGCCTGTGTGCCAGGCACAAACTAGCCAATTAGTGCCACCAATCCTAGTTTTTGTAAAAGTATTGTTAATCTTTAAAATTCCAAATTGATCGCTTGTGATTCCTCAGTTTGCTCGTGCCATTGAATTGCACTTTCCTACTGCCTGCCAGCGTGTTTTCCAGGCCCAACTAGCCAATTAGTGGAACCAACAATAATTCTTGTAACAGTATATAAAAAAATAAAAATCATAATTTTTTGGACTGCAAATATTCAGTCTCCTAGTGCCATTGAATTGCATTTACCTCCTGCCTGCCAGCCTTTTGTGCCAGGCCGTCTAGCCAACTATTTACACCAATCATAATTGTTGTCACAGTATAGTTAGTAATTAAAAATAAAAAAAATTTGATTGTTGATCTGAATCCTCAGTTTGCTCGTGCCATTGAATTGTACTTTCCTCCTGCCTTGCAGTCTGCTGTGTGCCAGGCCCACCTAGCCAATTATTGCCAGCAATCATATTTCTTTTAACAGTATTGCAAAAATTGTCAATCATCACTGTTTTGACTGTCAGTATTCAGTCTCCTAGTGTCCTTGAATTGCATTTACCTCCTGCCTGCCAGCCATTTGTGCCAGGCCGTCTTGCCAACTATTTACACCAATCATAATTGTTGTCACAGTATAGTTACTAATTAAAAATAAAAAAATTTTGATTGTTGATCTTAATCCTCAGTTTGCTCGTGCCATTGAATTGCACTTTTCTACTGCCTTCCAAGCCTGTGTGCCAGGCCTACTTTCAAAATATTTACACCAATCATATTTGTTGTCACAGTATTCTTAATAATTAAAAATTAAAATTTTTGGTAATAGTTGTTCTGAATCCTCAGTTTGCTTGTGCCATTGAATTGCACTTTCCTCCTGCCTTGCAGTCTGCTGTGTGCCAGGCCCACCTAGCCAATTATTGCCAGCAATCATATTTCTTTTAACAGTATTGCAAAAATTGTCAATCATCACTGTTTTGACTGTCAGTATTCAGTCTCCTAGTGTCCTTGAATTGCATTTACCTCCTGCCTGCCAGCCTTTTGTGCCAGGCCATCTTGCCAACTATTTACACCAATCATAATTGTTGTCACAGTATAGTTACTAATTAAAAATAAAAAAATTTGATTATTGATCTTAATCCTCAGTTTGCTCGTGCCATTGAATTGCACTTTTCTACTGCCTTCCAAGCCTGTGTGCCAGGCCTACTTTCAAAATATTTACACCAATCATATTTGTTGTCACAGTATTCTTAATAATTAAAAATTCAAATTTTTGGTAATAGTTGTTCTGAATCCTCAGTTTGCTCGTGCCATTGAATTGCACTTTCCTCCTGCCTTGCAGCCTGCTGTGTGCCAGGCCCACCTAGCCAATTATTGCCAGCAATCATATTTCTTTTAACAGTATTGCAAAAATTGTCAATCATCACTGTTTTGACTGTCAGTATTCAGTCTCCTAGTGTCCTTGAATTGCATTTACCTCCTGCCTGCCAGCCTTTTGTGCCAGGCCGTCTTGCCAACTATTTACACCAATCATAAATGTTGTCACAGTATAGTTACTAACTAAAATTAAAAAATTCTTGATTGTTGATCTTAATCCTCAGTTTGCTCGTGCCATAGAATTGCACTTTTCTACTGCCTTCCAAGCCTGTGTGCCAGGCCTACTTTCAAAATATTTACACCAATCATATTTGTTGTCACAGTATTCTTAAAAATTAAAATTTTTGGTAATAGTTGTTCTGAATCCTCATTTTGCTCGTGCCATTGAATTGCACTTTCCTCCTGCCTTGCTGCCTGCTGTGTGCCAGGCCCACCTAGCCAATTATTGCCAGTAATCATATTTCTTTTAACAGTATTGCAAAAATTGTCAATCATCACTGTTTTGACTGTCAGTATTCAGTCTCCTAGTGTCCTTGAATTGCATTTACCTCCTGCCTGCCAGCCTTTTGTGCCAGCCCATCTTGCCAACTATTTACACCAATCATAATTGTTGTCACAGTATAGTTACTAATTCAAATTAAAAAATACTTGATTGTTGATCTTAATCCTCAGTTTGCTCGTGCCATTGAATTGTACTTTCCTCCTGCCTTGCAGTCTGCTGTGTGCCAGGCCCACCTAGCCAATTATTGCCAGCAATCATATTTCTTTTAACAGTATTGCAAAAATTGTCAATCATCACTGTTTTGACTGTCAGTATTCAGTCTCCTAGTGTCCTTGAATTGCATTTACCTCCTGCCTGCCAGCCTTTTGTGCCGGGCCATCTTGCCAACTATTTACACCAATCATAATTGTTGTCACAGTATAGTTACTAATTCAAATTAAAAAAAATTTGATTGTTGATCTTAATCCTCAGTTTGCTCGTGCCATTGAATTGCACTTTTCTCCTGCCTGCCAGCATGTGTGCCAGGCCCAACTATCCAATTAGTGCCAGCAATCATATTTCTTTTAACAGTATTGCAAAATTTGTCAATCATCACTGTTTTGACTGTCAATCTGCAGTCTACTAGTGCCCTTGAATTGCATTTTCCTCCTGCCTGCCTGCCTGCCTGTGTGCCAGTCCCAACTAGCCAATTAGTGCCACCAATCATATTTATTGTAACAGGATTGGAATTTTTGTTAATCATAACTGTTTTGACTGTGATTCTTCAGTCTCCTAGTGCCATTGAATTGCAGTTTCCTTTCTCCCAACGTGTGTGCCAGACAGGCCCATTTGCCAACTAGTGCCAAACAATCATATTTGTTGTCACAGTACTTGTAATATTTTAAAAAATTAACAATTTGTGATTTTTAAAACATCTGTCTTTTTTGTTGTTGTCAGTCTCACAGCGTATACTGTGCCCACTTTCACAGTGCCACCACTCAATTGGTGTAATAATTGTTAGTGTCCATTTTAAAAAAAATGACAGGCAGAGGCAGGCCACCCCACAGGTTCCGTGGTCGTGGTCGTGGTGCTGTGATTCCTTTAGACCCTACAAATATGCACATTGTTCAGACGCCGGGTGCCAGGGGGACGCAAAAACTTCTGACGAGGACCTAGTTGATTGGCTAACACAGGACACCCAATCTTCTTCAGCTTCCGCTGCTAGTCCTCCTAACTTGACGCACCATCTACGTCCAGCTGTGCTTTGGGCAGGTCTCAAGTGACCAGTGCCACTCCCTCGCCTGTCGCCACCACCAACACTAGCACCACAGCCACTTCACTTGATCTGTCACAGGAGTTATTGGCACATCATTTGGAAGAAATGAGTGATGCGCAACCATCATTGACAGAGGATGTAGATAATAGTAATCAGTCTCAGTCAGGCAGCATTACCGACATGGAGGTACGGTTTGATGATGATGATGATGTTGTACCCGCTGCTGCTTCCTTTCTTGATGTTTCAGATACAAGGGAAGCGGTTGATGATGATGTGTCAGTGGATGTCACGTGGGTGCCTGCTAGAAGAGAAGAAGAAGAGGGGGAAAGTTCAGATGGGGAGACAGAGAGGAGGAGGAGGAGATGATTTGGAAGCATGGGGAGGTCGTCTCAAGGAGCTAGTGGCACAGTCAGACAGCATGCATCGTCACCAGGGGTCAGCCAGACAGCACGCAGACGCCCATCAACGCATGCTGTTGCCACCACGAGAATGCCATCATCGCAGAGCTCAGCAGTGTGGCATTTTTTTTGTGTTTCTGCCTCTGACAACAGCAATGCCATTTGCAACCTGTGCCAAAAGAAACTGAGTCGTGGGAAGTCCAACACCCACCTAGGTGCAACTGCTTTGCAAAGGCACATGGTCTCCCATCACAAACGCCGATGGGAAGAACACATGAGTAGAAGCAGCACACAAAGTGAAACCCGCCCTCCTCCTCCTGCTCCAGCATCTTCAGCCACGTCAACCAGTGCTGTCCTCCTTGCCCCCTCTCAACCATCCTCCACTCAGTCTCTCTTACGTAGCAGTTCCTGGTCATCTGCCCACAGTCAGGTGTCTGTCAAGGACATGTTTGAGCGTAAGAAGCCAATTTCTCAAAGTCACCCTCTTGCCCAGCGTCTGACAGCTGGCTTGTCTGAACTATTTGCCCACCAGCTTTTACCATACAAGCTGGTGGAGTCTGATGCTTTCAAAATTTTTTTATCTATTTGGACACCGCAGTGGAAGATACCTGGCAGAAATTTCTTTTCACAAAAGGCAATCCCAAACCTGTACTCTGTTGTTCGAAAGGAAATTATGGCATGTCTGGCACACAGCGTTGGGGCAAGGGTCCATATGACCATGGATAGCTGATCTGCAAAGCATGGTCAGGGCAGGTATATCACCTACACTGCGCATTGGGTAAACCTGCTGACTTCTGACAAGCTTGGAATGCGTGGCTCTGCAGAAGAGTTGGTGACACCGCCATGACTTGCAGGCAGGCCTGCTGCTACCTCCTCTACTCCTCCTACTCCCTCCTCTTCCATAACCTCTTCCTCGGCTGAGTCCTCTTCAACTTCTGCATCTTGCTCCACATCTATGGCACCCCCCCAGCTCCCCAGGGACTATGCTACATCCCGGGTACGGCAGTGTCACGCCGTCTTGGGGTTGACTTGCCTGAAAGCGGAGAGTCACACCGCACCAGCACTCCTGACCACCCTGAACGCACTGGTGGATCAGTGGCTGACTCTGCACCAACTGGAGATTGGCAAGGTTGTTTCTGACAATGGAAGTAATTTGGTGGTGGCACTGAAATTGGGCAAGTTGACACATGTGCCGTGTATGGCACATGTGTGTAATCTAATTGTACAACGATTTGTCCATAAGTACCCAGGCTTACAGGACATCCTGAAGCAGGCCAGGAAGATGTGTGGCCATTTCAGGCATTCCTACATGGCCATGGCGCACTTGTCCGATATCCAGCGTCGAAATAACCTACCAGTGAGGCGCTTGATTTGCGACAGCCCGACACGGTGGAATTCAACACTCCTAATGTTTGACCGCCTGCTACAACAAGAAAAAGCTGTTAATGAGTATTTGTATGACTGGGGTGCTAGGCCAGCTTCTGGGGAGCTGGGGATATTTTTTCCAAATTACTGGACGCTCATGTGCAATGCCTGTAGGCTCATGCGTCCTTTTGAGGAGGTGACAAACCTTGTCAGTCACACAGAAGGCACCATCAGCGACATCATACCATTTGTTTTCTTCCTGGAGCATGCCCTGCGAGGAGTGCTGGATCAGGCAGTAGATGAGCGTGAAGAGGAAGAGTTGTGGTGTCCATCACCCTCACAAACAGCCAAATCAGCATCGCTTGCTAGACCTGCAGCAAAGCAGGAAGAGGATTGAGAGGAAGAGGAGTCAGAGGATGAATGTGGCTTTGAGGAGGAGGAGGAGGAAGACCGAGCACAACAGGCATCCCAGGGTGCTCGTTGTTGTCACCTCTCTGCAGGGCCGCCATCAGGGGGTGACAGGGGTGACTCCTGTCAGGGGCCCAATGAGCCAGGGGGGCCCCATGAGGCAAGAACTAAAAAAAAAAATTTTTTTTTTTTTTAATTTTGGAAGCCACCAGTGGGTACTATAGCAGAGTGCTAATTGAGCATGGGAAATGTTATTACAAGGAGTAAAGTATTAGCATTTGAGAGGATTTCTTAGTGTGCACTAAACCACTATGCTCAGTGTGAGATAGACTTGGCACTTTGTACAGTGTGTGCCTGAGTCAGACGGCAGATCACTTTCATTTGAAGAGGAGGTAGGACTTACTTTGCAAATGTTTTTTATTTCTTTGTGCAATTTTGGAAAGTAACTTCAGTGTGGTAGTAGTTGTATGGTGGGGCTAGGGGTCCATAAAAACACATTTTTTTAGCAGCAGTGTATTTATGATTATTTGACAATGTTGTAGAAATTCTATATTTAAAACCATGCAGAAATGTTTCCTCCTCAATACACAAATGGTAGGTGCCCTTTGGCAGATATGCTTTATATATATATATATATATATATATATATATATATATATATATATATATATATATTACATTCCAGTTTACTGCCCCTTTATGCAAGGACTTTCCAGATGCAAGGAGGCATTTTATCTAAGATTTTTACATCTGCATAAAATTTTATAGCTCAGTGTTTGAAATGAGACAGGTTAACTTAAAACTGTTCAGTTTACACTACAGCTGACTTAGTTTTGAAATACATACCAACAAGCCTAAATCCTGCATTTAACCAGATCTAATGGTATGAGTACCACAGCTTATGGTTCCACCAAGACCATATAGAGTACAGCATTTTCAAAATCCATAAGTACAGCTGACAGATGGGAAAATTTGAACACTATATTTGAAGTGGTGCTCTTGGTTGGGGAAAATGGGAAAAAAACAAACAAACATATGTCAACCTTTTAAAGGTACTTTTCTTCATCTAGCCATCTACCCAGCTCATTAATGTACAATTTTGAATTCACAGAATTATTTTTGTTTGCACATTTACAAATATGATTCTTTAAAAAGTGATCTCTTAATTTCTGCATTTTTTTTTATCATGCATGTCACACACTGTTGATTTAGGGGATGCAAGGTGCATAAATGTTTCCTCCTGTGAGTGTTTCTGTGGGTGTATGTGTTTATGTCTTTGTGCTTTGGTTTGTGTCTCTATGTGTATGTATTTTTTATCTGTGGGTCTCTCTGTGAGGGTGGGTGTTACCGTGTGTATGTCTTTGTGCATTTTCTGTGGATGTCTGTGAGGGTGTGTGCATATGTCTTTGAGCTTTTTCTATGGGTGTTTCTGTGAGGGTGTTTGTGTGTATGTATGTATGTATGTCTGTGTTTTCTGTGGGTGTCTCTGTGAGGGTGTGTGTATGTCTTTGTGTGTTTTCTGTGGATGTCTCAGTGAGGGTGTGTGTATGTATGTCTTTCTGTGTTTTTCATGTGGTTATCTCTCTGTGTGTGTATGTCTTTGTGTGTTTTCTGTGGGTGTCTCTATGTGTGTATGTGTGTATATGTCTTTGTGTGTTTTCTGAGGCTGTCTCTGTCAGTGTTTCCTTGGGTGTATGTGCAAGTTTGAGTTTGTGTGTGTGTGTGTGTCCATTGTCTGTTCCTTTTTAGGACATTTTGACCTTACTACTAATTATTCACATCTTTCTACAGACTTTGAGACTAACAAGACCTTTCCGGAAGTAACCACTCCACCATTTAACCTTTAAATTATTGTTTAGGCAGTTCAGGGCCCTTCCTTTCAGCCACTGCATGCTGTTGTCATCATTTAGTTGTCATCTTCCTTTACAAAAAGATAATCAGAACTCCATATTTTGTTTTCTAAATCTCCTTTTTTTTTACAAAACTGTAGTTTACCTCATTACTTGTCAGGTCAATGTAAATAAGTGCTAAGTGTCTGTTTGGGTTTCTGTGTCTGAGTGTGTTTCTTTGTGTGTCTGCTAGAGTGTCGATATGTGAATCCTTATGTGTGAGTGTGTGTGTGTGTTTCAGTGTATGAGTGTGTCTGTGTATGTTACTACCTTTACAACATTTCCAAGTTTAAATAGACAATTAAGAATAAAGTGCATATACATTTTAGTCACTTGGTCAAAAATTGCACATGTCAAAGGAGGGGGGGGGCCCTGATCAATGGTTGAGTCAGGGGCCCCAAAATTTCTAGTGGCGGCCCTGCCTCTCTGGTACCCGTGGTGTTGTACGTGGCTGGGGGGAAGAAGATACCATCAGTGAGATCAGTGAGGAGGAGGAATGGGACATGATTAGCTCGGCATCCAACCTTGTTCAAATGGGTTCTTTCATGCTGTCGTGCCTGTTGAGGGACCCTCGTATAAAAAAGCTGAAGGAGAACGACCTGTACTGGGTGTCCACGCTCCTCGACCCCCGGTATAAGTCGGAAAGGATGGAGCATTTTAAGAATAAATTAAAAACTATGCTTTACACAGCGTATAAGGGTGATGTCACAGCACCACGGGAATGTAACAGGGGAAGAGATGAAATTAATCCTCCTCCTCCTCCTCCCACGACCACGGCGGCAAGGACAGGACGCATTCCTTACGTCTTGTTGATGGCGGACATGCGTACCTTTTTAACTCCCATGCACCATCAGAGCCTTTCGGGATCCAGCCTTAGAGAAAGACTCAACCGACAGGTAGCAGACTACCTAGCTTTAAATGCGGATCTCGACACTCTCAGGAGCGATGGACCCCTTGACTACTGGGTGTGCAGGCTGGACTTGTGGCCTGAGCTATCCCAATTTGCAATGGAACTTCTGGCCTGCCCCGCTTCAAGTGTCCTGTCAGAAAGGACTTTAAGTGCAGCAGGAGGTTTTGTCACTGAGAAGAGAAGTCGCCTAGGTCAAAAAAGCCTTGACTATCTCACTTTTATAAAAATGAATGAGGGCTGGATCCCGAAGGGACTGACATTGGGCGATACATTTGAATAAAAAAGGCCTGATGGTGAGATGAGCTGGCTTGGGCTACAACTGGTACACAGGCTGGCCTTTTTTTTTTTGTTATAAAGCCAGAGGACTTGCTTGACTTATCCGCCAACAACTAGTGTTCAAGCCACAAGATTTTAGGGCACTTTATAAATGTTTTACAAACATCGATTTTTCTGGCTGCTGCTACAGCAGTTGCTACAACAATACCCAAATTTTTCAGTCATTTGTACATTCCTAATTTTTCTGGCCTCTGCTGCAGCTCTGTGGGTACAAAACTCAAATAAAAAAAATAAGGCACATAACAGTGATTAAACTGTTACGAATAGTACAACTTTGCACACCACTCATATCTGGTGGACCATTAAATTGAACATGCCACAAAGGAGGAGGACCGACCAAGCATCTTTATCCGTCTCTTGGTTGCTCTAAATTATCTCCGTGTTCCATCTATGCCATACCTGTACTCTATTGTGCAAAAGGGTGGCATATGTGGTTTTTCATGCTGTTGTGCCTGTTGCGGGTCGTGGCCCATGGTATAAAAATTCTGAAGGAGAACGACCTGTAATGGGTGCCCCAGCAAATTTTTAGAAAAATGTTCCTGGTTCCACTCAATTATCTCCGGGTTTCTAAAATGGATGCCATACCTGTACTCGCTTGTGCAAAAGGATGGCATATGTGGTGGTGTTTCCTGCAGTTGTTTCTGTTGAGGGTGCTGGACCCTCTTATAAAAAGGCTGAAGGAGAACGACCTGGGAGTCCAAGCATGGTTTTTGGGGCAATTTCACTTTTCCAAACAATTATCTGTGGGTTTCTAAAATCAATGCCGTACCAGTACTCTATTGTTCAAAAGGATGCCATATGTTCTCTTTCCTGCTGGTATTTTGTTTGAGGGTCCTGGACCCTCTTATAAAAAGGCCTAAGGAGAAAGAGGTGTACTGGGTGTCCACTCAATTTTATTTTCTATTTCACATTTGCCCAAAATTATCTCTGGGTTTGTAAAATCAATGCTGTACCTGTACTCTATTGTTCAAAAGGATGCCATACGTCCTCTTTCCTGCTGGTGTTTTGTTTGAGGGTCCTGGACCCTCTTATAAAAAGGACTAAGGAGAAAGAAGTGCACTGGGTGTCCATCGAATCATTTGTTTGATTCAAATTCCCGGTTGCAACACATTATCTCCGGGTTTCTAAAATAAATGCCTTTCCTGTAATCTAATTTTCAAAAGGATGCCATATGTCCTCTTTCCTGCTGCTGGTTTTGTTGAGGGTCCTGGAGCCTCTGCTAAAAAGGCCTAAGGATAAATAAGTGTACTGGGTGTCTAATCAATGTTCTTTTAGATTTCCCGGTTGAAACAAATTATATCTGTGTTTCTAAAATCAATGCCTTTCCTGTAATCTATTATTCACAAGGATGCCATATGTCCTCTTTCATGCTGTTGTTTCTGTTGAGGCTCTGGGAGCCTCTTATAAAAAGGCCTAAGGATAAAGAAGTGTACTGGGTGTCCAATCAATGTTTTTTTTCTATTTCCCGGTTCATATAAATGATCTCTGGGATTCTAAAATCAATGCCTTAACTGTAATCAATTGTTCACAAGGATGCCATATGTCCTCTTTCATGCAGTTGTTTCTGTTGAGGCTCCGGGACCCTCATAAAAAGGCCTAAGGATAAATAAGTGTACTGGGTGTCTAATCTATGTTTTTTTAGATTTCACGGTTGCAACAAATTATCCCCGGGTTTCTAAAATCAATGCCTTTCCTGTAATATATTATTCAAAAGGATGCCATATGTCCTCTTTCATGCTGTTGTTTCTGTTGAGGCTCCGGGAGCCTCTTATAAAAAGGCCTAAAGATAAAGAAGTGTACTGGGTGTCCAATCAATGTTTTTTTCTATTTCCCGGTTCATATAAATGATCTCTGGGATTCTAAAATTAATGCCTTAACTGTAATCAATTGTTCACAAGGATGCCATATGTCCTCTTTCATGCTGTTGTTTCTGTTGAGGGTCCTGGAGCCTCTGCTAAAAAGGCCTAAGGATAAATATGTGTACTGAGTGTCTAATCAATGTTTTTTTAGATTTCCCGGTTGAAACAAATTATCCCAGGGTTTCTAAAATCAATGCCTTTCCAGAAATCTATTTTTCGAAAGGATGCCATATGTCCTCTTTCCTGCTGCTGGTTTTGTTGAGGGTCCTGGAGCATCTGCTAATAAGGCCTAAGGATAAAGAAGTGTACTGGGTGTCTAATCAAGGTTTTTTTTAGATTTCCCGGTTGCAACAAATTATCTCTGCGTTTCTCAAATCAATGCCTTAAATGTAATCTATTGTTCAAAAGAATGCCATATGTCCTCTTTCCTTTTTTTTTTTTCTCGGTATTTTTGTTTATTTTAGAAAATTTTATGCACTTATAGGTTCACTAAGATTAGGACTTTGCACACTGCCATTTTCCATGCAGCTTTTTGACATGTCGTGTGATATGACTAGAAGAATGGTATGTTTTGAATCTGCTGAGCATGATAAAAAAAAAAAAAAAAATTTAACTTGAGTTACTAACGTAAGCATGACTTCAGGAGTCAGGTGTGGTCCTAGGTAGTGGTTGTTAGCAGATTATTTTTAATGCAAATTGCAAATGCCACAGCGTGCATAAAATGTGCGTCACTAGTCTTCAAATCTTACCTTTTTAATGCCAATTGATATTGCCACAGCTGGAACAACAGTAAATAACATGTGCATCACCACAGTCTCCAAAGCTGTTGTCAGATGTATACAAAAACACTGATAAAGTATTCCTTTCGGGGCGCAAAGAGATGGCTACCGGAACGCTCCAGGAACTTCCCAAGAGTTGCTGTCTTGTGTTTCTGGTGATGTTGGAGACATCTGGGTAGTGTACAGGGAGGCCCAAAATCCTCTACATCTCTGTGCACCACAGGACAGGACGTCCTTGTCATCCATAAGCACATGAAATTGCTGGCATTTTCCTTGCTTCAAGAAGTTCAGCTTTTGTGGTGATAGTACAGAATTTAATAAACTTTGGTTTCCTACCATATTCAAGACAATCTTGTAGTTCAATCTAAGGACTTGCTGTGGGAAACAGTGGCCTGTCCATACCAGGAAGATGATTTAGACAGAAGTAATGAGCTCTGCTTGCAGGTGACACATGTTTATCGTCAATCATCAAAGGGGTTGCGTGCAGAATATGGCGGATGGCCCCTTATTCACATGTTTGTCCAGAGCCACAACATTTGCAAACAGCCAGAAGAAAGGTTGGTTCTCACCAGCCTTAAGTTGCGCTTCATTTACCAAATGCTGATATTCAAAAAACAGACAAACAGTGCCTTAAAAAAGACATTTGCGATATGGATTCACCAGAGCAAGGTCATTGCAAGTACTTCCCACGATAACAAAATTAAAATTCCACAACTCCGCAATCTTCCCCTTCACATTATTATTGTCACACTCCCTAGGACAGCTCCCTGCTCTTGTTTTTGTTGAGGGTCCTGGAGCCTCTGCTAAAAAGGCCTATGGATAAAGAAGTGTACTGGGTGTCTATTCAATGTTTTTTTAGATTTCCCAGTTGCAACTAATTATCTCTGTGTTTCTAAAATCAATGCCTTTCCTGTAATCTATTATTCAAAAGGATGCCATATGTCCTCTTTCATGCTGTTGTTTCGGTTGAGGCTCCGGGACCCTCTTATAAAAAGGCCTAAGGATAAATAAGTGTACTGGGTGTCTAATCAATGTTTTCTTCTATTTCCCGGTTGCAACTAATTATCTCTGTGTTTCTAAAATCAATGCCTTTCCTGTAATCTATTATTCAAAAGGATGCCATATGTCCTCTTTCATGCTGTTGTTTCGGTTGAGGCTCCGGGACCCTCTTATAAAAAGGCCTAAGGATAAAGAAGTGTACTGGGTGTCTAATCAATGTTCTTTTAGATTTCCCGGTTGCAACTAATTATCTCTGTGTTTCTAAAATCAATGCCTTTCCTGTAATCTATTATTCAAAAGGATGCCATATGTCCTCTTTCATGCTGTTGTTTCTGGTGAGGCTCCGGGACCCTCTTATAAAAAGGCCTAAGGATAAAGAAGTGTACTAAGTGTCCAATCAATGTTTTTTTTCTATTTCCATGTTCATAAAAATTATCTCAGGGATTCTAAAATCTATGCCTTACCTGTAATCAATTGTTCAATAGGATGCCATATGTCCTCTTTCCTGCAGGTGTTTTGGTTGAGGGTCCTGGACCCTCTTATAAAAAATTAAAAAGGCAAAAGGATAAAGAAGTGTACTGAGTGTCCAATCAATGTTTTTTTTTATTTCCCAGTTGCAACAAATTATCTCTGGGTTTCTAAATTCAATGCCTTACCTGTCATCTATTGTTCAAAAGGATGCCATATGTCCTCTTTCCTGCTGGTGTTTTGTTTGAGGGTCCTGGACCCTCTTATAAAAAGGCCTAAGGATAAAGAAGTGTACTGGGTGTCCAATCAATGTTTTTTTCTATTTCCCGGATCATATAAATGATCTCTGGGATTCTAAAATCAATGCCTTTCCTGTAATCTATTATTCAAAAGGATGCCATATGTCCTCTTTCATGATGTTTTTTCTGTTGAGGCTCTGGGACCCTCTTATAAAAAGGCCTAAGGATAAATAAGTGTACTGGGTGTCTAATCAATGTTTTTTTCTATTTCCCAGTTGCAACTAATTAACTCTGGGTTTCTAAAATCAATGCCTTTCCTGTAATCTATTATTAAAAAGGATGCCATATGTCCTCTTTCGTGATGTTTTTTCTGTTGAGGCTCCGGGAGCCTCTTATTAAAAGGCCTAAGGATAAAGAAGTGTACTGGGTGTCCAATCAATGTTTTTTTCTATTTCCCGGGTCATATAAATGATCTCTGGGATTCTAAAATCAATGCCTTTCCTGTAATTTATTATTCAAAAGGATGCCATATGTCCTCTTTCATGCTGTTGTTTCGGTTGAGGCTCCGGGACCCTCTTATTAAAAAGGCTTAAGGATAAATAAGTGTACTGGGTGTCTAATCAATGTTTTTTTCTATTTCCCGGTTGCAACTAATTATCTCTGGGTTTCTAAAATCAATGCCTTTCCTGTAATCTATTATTCAAAAGGATGCCATATGTCCTCTTTCATGATGTTTTTTCTGTTGAGGCTCCGGGAGCCTCTTATAAAAAGGCCAAAGGATAAAGAAGTGTACTGGGTGTCCAATCAATGTTTTTTTCTATTTCCCGGATCATATAAATGATCTCTGGGATTCTAAAATCAATGCCTTTCCTGTAATCTATTATTCAAAAGGATGCCATATGTCCTCTTTCATGCTGTTGTTTCGGTTGAGGCTCTGGGACCCTCTTATTAAAAGGCCTAAGGATAAATAAGTGTACTGGGTGTCTAATCAATGTTTTTTTCTATTTCCCGGTTGCAATTAATGATCTCTGGGTTTCTAAAATCTATGCCTTTCCTGTAATCTATTATTCAAAAGGATGCCATATGTCCTCTTTCATGATGTTTTTTCTGTTGAGGCTCCGTGACCCTCTTATAAAAAGGCCTAAGGATAAATAAGTGTACTGGGTGTCTATTCAATGTTTTTTTCTATTTCCTGGTTGCAACTAATGATCTCTGGGTTTCTAAAATCAATGCCTTTCCTGTAATCTATTATTCAAAAGGATGCCATATGTCCTCTTCCATGATGTTTTTTCTGTTGAGGCTCCAGGAGCCTCTTATAAAAAGGCCTAAGGATAAAGAAGTGTACTGGGTGTCCAATCAATGTTTTTTTCTATTTCCCGGGTCATATAAATGATCTCTGGGATTCTAAAATCAATGCCTTAACTGTAATCAATTGTTCACAAGGATGCCATATGTCCTCTTTCATGCTGTTGTTTCTGTTGAGGCTCCGGGAGCCTCTTATAAAAAGGCCTAAGGATAAAGAAGTGTGCTGGGTGTCCAATCAATGTTTTTTTTTATTTCACAGTTGCAAAAAAATTATCTATGGCTTTCTAAAATCTATGCCTTACCTGTCATCTATTGTTCAAAAGGATGCCATATGTCCTCTTTCCTGCTGTCGTTTTTGTTGGGGGTCCGGAACACTATTCTAAAAAAGCCGAAGGAGAACGACCTGTACTGTACTGGGTGTCCAATCATGTTTTTGTTTTCAATTTCACGGATCATAATAAATATCGCCGAGTAACTAAAATCAATACCATACCTGTACTCTGTTGCTCAAAAGGATGGCATATGTGGTGTTTCATTCTGTTGTGGTTGTTGAGGGTCGTGGCCGTGGGACAGCGTATAAAACGGCTGAAGGAGAACAACCTGTACAGCCTTGCTCCTCTTTTTAGGCAGGCCAGCTCTTTGCATACATGCCCACAGACTCTGTAACGCATGCCTCTTTTAGGGAGAGGTGCAGCCATAATGCAGGGTCAGAACCTCTGCCTGCAACTGTTATACTCGACTTTGTGAAAGGAAGTAACCTAACCATGGTTCCCTGCACGCACGTATTGTTGTTATATTTTGGTGAGGGTAATCATGATGGCCATGTAGACCACCACCAAGAGTCCTGGAAGTAACAGGGATGAGATGAAAGAGCTAAGAATAGTACAACTTGAAACAACAGAGTTAGCCATTGGTGTTAGTGCAAGACCGCTTGGCTTTTTTTTGGCTTTGGGTGCGGCTAATCATGCAGGCCATATAGAGCTGCCACCATTCGGTGTTGTATCAGGTATTAAACTAATAAGAACAGTACTACAAAATACAACCAATGAAGGGCCTTATGAAGACTGAGCCAAGGTTGGATTGTAGTATTTGGTTAGGCTAATCATGATGGCCATGTAGACCACCACCGAGAGTCCTGGAAGTAACAGGGATGAGATGAAAGTGCTAAGAATAGTACTACTTGAAACAACCGAGTTAGCCATGGGTGTTAATCCAAGACCGCTTGGATTTATTTTTGTTTTGGGTGCGGCTAATCATGCAGGCCATATAGAGCTGCCACCATTCGGTGTTGTATCAGCTATAAAAATAATAAGAACTGTACTATCAAAATACAGCCAATGAAGGGCCGATGAAGACTGAGCAAAGGTTGGATTGTAGTATTTTGTTTGGCTAATCATGATGGCCATGTAGACCACCCGTAACAGGGATGAAAGTGCTAAGAATAGTACTAATTGAAACAACCGAGTTAGCCATGGGTGTTAGTCTAAGACCACTCCACTTTTTTGGGGGTTTGGGTGCAGCTAATCATGAAGGCCAGATAGACCTGCCACCATTTGGTGTTGTAACAGGTATTAAACTGCAAAGAACAGTACTACTTAACACAACCTACTTACCATGGGTCCCAGAGCATATGTTTGGTTATTATATTTTGTAAGGGTAATCATGCAGGCCATATAGACCTCCACTGATAGGGTGAGTATGAGTAACAGCTATTAAAATGCTAAGGACATTACTAATTAACACAACATAGTTACCATGGGTCGCAGACCAAGAGCAGATGTCTTATTATTATATTTTGTATGTGTAATCATCCAGGCCGTATAGACCTCACCAAATAGGGGGAGTTACAGAGATTAAAGTGCTAAGAATGGTAGTACTTAAAACACAACCTAGTTAAAATGGGTAACAGACCGCATGTCTTATTATTATATTTTTTCAGGGTAATCAGGCAGGCCATATAGACCACCCCCGATAGGGGGGGTTAACAGGGATTAAAGTGCTAAGAAAAGTACTAATTAACACAAGCTAGTTATTATGGGTCCAACACCGTGTGTCTTGATTTTATACTTTGTCAGGGTAATCATGCAGGCCATATAGACGTCCCTTGATAAGGGGAGTAACAGGGATTACAGTTATAAGAATAGTACTACTTAAGACCAGATGTTTTATTATTATACTTTGTCAGGCTAATCATGCAGGCCATATAGAGCTCCAACAAAAGGGGGGGTAAGAGGGATTCAAGTGATAAGAAAAGTTTTACTTAACACAACAAAATTACCATGGGTCCCAGAACGCGTGTCTTGTTGTTATACTTTGTCAGGGTAATCATAACCGCCATATAGACCTCCACCAATAGGGGGAGTTACAGGGCTGAAAGTGCGAAGAATAGTACTACTTAACACAACCTAGTTGGGTCCAAGAACGCATGTTTAATTTTTAGACTTTATCAGGGTAATTATATATCTAACAAATCTATCTATTTCTCTTCTATTGATTCTATCTAACTATCAATCTATGTATATCTATCTATCCTATCTATCAATCTATCTTCTGTCCGGGATGTTTTGAGACAGCCACTTGTATTTCTGACAAATTTGAAGTAGGAGGACAGAACAATCATCTTCTTCCATCTCCCGGTTCCACAAATGAAGGCCATATAGACCTCATCTGATAGGGGGAGTAACAGGTTGTAGTAAAATTTTAAGAATATTACTACTTAACACACCACGGGTCACAGACCACATGTCTTATTGTTATACTCTGTCAAGGAAATTATATATATTTCAAATCCATTTTTTTATATATCAAATCGATCGAACTATCAAACATATCGATCAAATGTAGATTGCATCTATTGATCGATGTAATTCGTATCTATAAAATGTATATTACATATTTTGGTTGATGTCATTCTTATCTATAAAATGTATATTGCATCTTTGATTCGATAACATTCGTATCTATCAAATGTATATTGCATCTATTGATCGATGTAATTCGTATCGATCAAATGTATATTGCATCTATTGAGCTATGTACAGTGTATCGATCATATGTATATTGCATCGATTGAGCTATGTTATCTATGTATCTATCAAATCTATCTCGTGTTTGTGCAAGTGGACTGTTTGCGGTTGATTGCGGTGCGTAACACTTGGAGTTTGCTCTGTCACTGTGATGCGGCCGTAACACTTACACTACCTGATAGATACAACATCATAACTGATGTTTTAAAGCACGTTATTGCAAACAATTTGGGAATGTTAGTTGATTTAGGCCCATTATGGGTTAAAAGCATACTCTGCATAAACTATGTAATTTTCCATGGGAGTTTTGCCAGGGATCCCCCTCCAACATGCCACAGTCCAGGTGTTAGTACCCTTGAAACAACTTTTCCATCACTATTGTGGCCAGAAAGAGTCCTTGTAGGTTTTAAAGTTCGCTTGCCTATTGAATTCAATGGCGGTTTGCGCGGTTCGCGGGTTCGCGAACAATTTTAGGTTCGCGACATCACTACTGGTAACTGATACATTTCATAAACAAGAAAGATACTATCTAGTGACTGATAATACAATGTCAAATCACAAACACTATATCTGCTGAAATACAAAATAGCACTGCAATTCTTTGCAGACTATCATTTTCACATCGGCAGTGTATACAGTGGCAACCAAATCTATTTGACTATCTTCTCAAACCTCTAATTTGACTCATATTGTGAGACCACCCCCAGTGATAAATATCACACCCAATTTCAGTATAGGTGGACATAGTGATCCCAAAAAATTCAGTTAACTGTGTGTGTTTTTAAAGGGACATGAAACCCACATTTTTTATTTCATGATTTAGAAAGAGAATGCAATTTTAAACATCTTTCAATTTACTTCTATTATCTAATTTGTTTTATTCTCGTGATATTCTTTGCTGAAAAGCATATCTAGATATGCTCAGTAGCTACTGATTGGTTGCTGCACATAGAAGCCTTGTGTGATTGGCTCACCATGTGCATTGCTTTTTCTTCAACTAAGGATATCTAAAAAATGAAGTAAAATAAATAATAAAAGTAAATTGTAATATTGTTTAAATTTCTATTCTCTATCTGAATCATGAAAGAAAGATTTTGGGTTTAGTGACCCTTTAAGTTTAAATTTTTTCCCTATATTTTAAAGTTGTAACAATCAATAAAAGTTAAATTTTAAACAAAGTAATCTCCACTCCATTTTTTACTGAGAAGTGATATTAATAATATGAACCTATACCTTGTTGATTATATTACTGTATATCCAAATATAACTCCTGAGTGCTATATGTGTATTCTTTATAGGGGTTTCTTTAACCTACTAGTATTCTCTAAAGCTAAGGTATTACACAGCACCATCTCACTCAATATCTATCTTACCACATACCAGTAAGTGATCTAGATATCTGAGTTACTAAGAGTTTTAACATTTGCAGTTAGTAGTGCCATTGGTCACCCCTTTTGTTTTCAAACAATGTATCGTAGTCTCTACTTGCTCTGAAGCCTATTTAGTCTGCAACTATCTGTAATCAGTCTGCTTTAAGACTCTCATGCTCCACGAATCACGCTGAGTTATTACCAGCTATACTCTCTGTATGTTTTGTTACCATCAAGACTGACATTTAATTGACTATTGTTATAGTAAATCCTGATACAATCTGGGTTTGGTAACTCAACTGATACATATGTTTCAAGTTATGTAAGCCACATATGCTTAAATGACACACGTATATATATTGGTTGAATTTTGTATAGTATATACCGCTGCAGCATCCATTTGCGGAGGCTATGTGTTATCACTATTATGGTTGATGTTTGCTGGCCAGCATTTGTGCGCACAGGTTTTTTATGTGGTTATGTATATATATGTCTCATACACAATACTTCCTTTGGTATTTTTCTGATAAATTTTGCTTAAAAGAGTGCTGTATCCCCTCGCTTTAATACAGGTTTTTTTTAAATCCTGTTCAAATTCTGTCTTGCCATTTGATTTTTACTTTAATACTGAGGGTCATCATTTTTAGGATCTGGAATCGACATTTAGATTCCTATCCACTTTATACATAAAATAGGTCCTCTCACCTAATCTCTATTTCCTCATATATATATATATATATATATATATATATATATATATATATATATATATATATATATATATATATATATATAGTGTATATATATATATATATATATATATATATATATAAGGTAAGTAATTGAGCATTTTTATTTTACAGGATCTCTGGTCTTCAATGAAGTTAGGAACTGGTTATTGCATTCAATCATTCTCATCTCATTAGCTTTACAGCAATTTCAAATCACTTAGGGATTCCCTTGTCTCAGAATATCCTTTAATAATTTGCCAAGCTCCTCTGCTACATTCTATTATGTGTTATATATTATAATTAGATATACAAATATCCTTATTTGCATATGCAAACCATGAAACCAAAATCTTGAAATGTATATTCTAAAATGCATTCCCTTTCTTGTGCTTTAGGTTTTTTACACTGGTTCAGGTTTTTTTTTTTCTTTTCATTTGAATAAAACACAAATAAAGGGAGATTAATCTTAAACTGCAGCTTGAGGGGAACATCAGGCCTGAGTTTCAAATGTTTTTAAACATTTTTTTTTTTTTTACATTTTTAAATACTTGAAAAAATCGAAAGAGGAATAATATTTTATTGTACTTGGAAATTATCTGAAAATCAAATTTCAGTATCCATAATTTTTTTTTTAATGGAACACAGCTACTCTCATTTATTTATGTATTGTCTATGGTTTGAACTGGCCCTCAAAGCTGAAAATATTTACTACTTGGCTTGTTACATTAAAGTTTACCCCTCCCCGCTAGAGATGGGTGAATGTGCTGATTTGTTTGGTAGAACAAATAGTCCTGTGACATTCGTTTTGGACAAACAAAAGTTGCTAAAAATGAAAATCCATTAAAATTAGACATGTGCGATTCATTTCGGATCAATTCGGAAATTCGGACGAATTTGTAAAATTCGGGATTCGGATCGATTCGGATTTCCGAATTAAAATAATGCTGAATTTACTGAATTAATTACGAATTAGTTCGGATTTATTCGGGTTTACTCGATAGATTCGGATGGCCATGGATTACACTAGTATTGTACAGTATATTAGGTTATATCACTCTGCTATGGGTTACACCTAATATACAGTACATAATACTAGTCTAATACACAGCACATCCCACCGAATTCTGAATTTCCGAACCGAACCGAATGCAGCCGAATTTATTTGAATCCGAATAAATCCAAAACAAATCCGAACCGAATTGATTCAAATTTTTCCGAATTCGAATCGATCCGAACCAAAATTCAAAAAAATCCGAATCAATCCGAACCGAACCAAATTTTTTCGCCATGCACATATCTAATTAAAATTCAGTAATCATATGTTATTTCCGGTTTTCAAATGTTACTTTTGAATATCCGCATTCGAAATTTTTAATGTAACATTTGATTTAACAAATACTATTCAGAAGTTCAATAGTTCATGTGGTAGGACATTTAGTAGAATGATATATAGTAGATATAAATATATCAATTTAAATGTTTCTATTTCGAATATTATAAAATCTGAATATTACATTTAAAGAGAGCATTAGAAATACTATTACAAATATATGGCTAGATTACGAGTTTTTGTCAGTAATGGTGTGCGGTGCTAACGAGATTTTTTTTCTCACCGCTCACTTAAGACAACGCTGGTATTACGAGTTTTCTGCAAGCCGGAATTAGCCTCAGAAAAGTGAGCGTTGAGCAAAATTTAGCTCCACATCTCACCTCAATACCAGCTTTGCTTAAGTCAGCGGTGAGCTGGCTGAACGTGCTCGTGCACGATTTCCCCATAGGAAACAATGGGGCTGAGCTGGCAAAAAAAAAACCCTGCAAAAAAGCAGCGTTCAGCTCCTAACGCAGCCCCATTTTTTCCTATGGCCAAATAAAAGTTATGTCTACACCTAGCACCCTAGCATGAACCCAGAGTCTAAACACCCCTAATATTATACTTATTAACCCCTAATCTGCCGCCCCCAACATCGTTGCCACCTACATTATACTTATGATCCCCTAATCTGATGCCCACAACATCGCCGAACCCTACATTTTATTTATTAACCCCTAATCTGCCCCCCCCAATGTCGCCACAACTATATTAAATTTATTAACCCCTAATCTGCCGCCGCCAACATCGCCGCCACTATAATAAATTTATTAACCCCTAAACCTAAGTCTAACCCTAACCCTAACACCCCCCTAACTTAAATATAATTTAAATACATCTAAATAAATTTACTATAATTAACTAAATTATTCCTATTTAAAAATAAATACTTACCTGTAAAATAAACCCTAAGCTAGCTACAATATAACTAACAGTTACATTGTAGCCATCTTAGGGTTTATTTTTATTTTACCGGCAAATTTGTATTTATTTTAACTAGGTACAATAGTTATTAAATAGTTATTAACTATTTAATAACTACCTAGATAAAATAAGTACAAATTTACCTGTAAAATAAACCCTAAGTTACAATTACACCTAACACTACACTATAATTAAATTAATTACCTAAACTAACTACAATTAATTACAATTAAATTAAATAAACTAAATTATGAGAAAAAAAACACTAAATTACAGAAAATTAAAAAGAAATTACAAATTTTTAAACTAATTACACCTAATCTAATCCCCCTAATAAAATAAAAAAGCCCAACAAAATAAACAAATTCCCTACCCTATACTAAATTACAAATAGCCCTTAAAAGGGCTTTTTGCGGGGCATTACCCCAAAGTAATCAGCTCTTTTACCTGTGGAAAAAAATACAATACCCCCCCAACATTAAAACCCACCACCCACACACCTAACCCTTCTCTAAAACCCACCCAATCCCCCCTTAATAAAACCTAACACTACCCCCTTAAAGATCACCCTACATTGAGACGTCTTCACCCAGCAGAGCTAAATGTTTAGCAGAGCTAAACAGATCTTTTTAAAGAGATCTGTTTAGCTCTGCTAAACATTTAGCTCTGCTTCTTAGCAAAGAGATCAAACTACAAAAGGATCAAATACATAAGGATATTTGAGTTATTTCAGAAAGGTGGTAGACCTGAACTGTGAATTAGTTTCACTACAGAAATTGAATAGTTAAAGGTTTGAGTTAATTTACATTCTTTTGTATTCTGGTTTTTAGTATTGCAATTAGATAACAATTAGATTGTTTGCATAGGTGAGCAATTAGGAGGGACCCCACCCTATCTTTCTGAGGGTATTTAAAGAGATCTGTTTAGCTCTGCTAAACATTTAGCTCTGCTTCTTAGCAAAGAGATCAAACTACAAAAGGATCAAATACATAAGGATATTTGAGTTATTTCAGAAAGGTGGTAGACCTGAACTGTGAATTAGTTTCACTACAGAAATTGAATAGTTAAAGGTTTGAGTTAATTTACATTCTTTTGTATTCTGGTTTTTAGTATTGCAATTAGATAACAATTAGATTGTTTGCATAGGTGAGCAATTAGGAGGGACCCCACCCTATCTTTCTGAGGGTATTTAAAGAGATCTGTTTAGCTCTGCTAAACATTTAGCTCTGCTTCTTAGCAAAGAGATCAAACTACAAAAGGATCAAATACATAAGGATATTTGAGTTATTTCAGAAAGGTGGTAGACCTGAACTGTGAATTAGTTTCACTACAGAAATTGAATAGTTAAAGGTTTGAGTTAATTTACATTCTTTTGTATTCTGGTTTTTAGTATTGCAATTAGATAACAATTAGATTGTTTGCATAGGTGAGCAATTAGGAGGGACCCCACCCTATCTTTCTGAGGGTATTTAAAGAGATCTGTTTAGCTCTGCTAAACATTTAGCTCTGCTTCTTAGCAAAGAGATCAAACTACAAAAGGATCAAATACATAAGGATATTTGAGTTATTTCAGAAAGGTGGTAGACCTGAACTGTGAATTAGTTTCACTACAGAAATTGAATAGTTAAAGGTTTGAGTTAATTTACATTCTTTTGTATTCTGGTTTTTAGTATTGCAATTAGATAACAATTAGATTGTTTGCATAGGTGAGCAATTAGGAGGGACCCCACCCTATCTTTCTGAGGGTATTTAAAGAGATCTGTTTAGCTCTGCTAAACATTTAGCTCTGCTTCTTAGCAAAGAGATCAAACTACAAAAGGATCAAATACATAAGGATATTTGAGTTATTTCAGAAAGGTGGTAGACCTGAACTGTGAATTAGTTTCACTACAGAAATTGAATAGTTAAAGGTTTGAGTTAATTTACATTCTTTTGTATTCTGGTTTTTAGTATTGCAATTAGATAACAATTAGATTGTTTGCATAGGTGAGCAATTAGGAGGGACCCCACCCTATCTTTCTGAGGGTATTTAAAGAGATCTGTTTAGCTCTGCTAAACATTTAGCTCTGCTTCTTAGCAAAGAGATCAAACTACAAAAGGATCAAATACATAAGGAGATTTGAGTTATTTCAGAAAGGTGGTAGACCTGAACTGTGAATTAGTTTCACTACAGAAATTGAATAGTTAAAGGTTTGAGTTAATTTACATTCTTTTGTATTCTGGTTTTTAGTATTGCAATTAGATAACAATTAGATTGTTTGCATAGGTGAGCAATTAGGAGGGACCCCACCCTATCTTTCTGAGGGT
The DNA here is from genome assembly GCF_027579735.1 of Bombina bombina. Classification (NCBI taxonomy): domain Eukaryota; kingdom Metazoa; phylum Chordata; class Amphibia; order Anura; family Bombinatoridae; genus Bombina; species Bombina bombina. The sequence goes on along the minus strand of NC_069503.1, from coordinate 582,823,281 downwards.
ATTTAAAGAGATCTGTTTAGCTCTGCTAAACATTTAGCTCTGCTTCTTAGCAAAGAGATCAAACTACAAAAGGATCAAATACATAAGGATATTTGAGTTATTTCAGAAAGGTGGTAGACCTGAACTGTGAATTAGTTTCACTACAGAAATTGAATAGTTAAAGGTTTGAGTTAATTTACATTCTTTTGTATTCTGGTTTTTAGTATTGCAATTAGATAACAATTAGATTGTTTGCATAGGTGAGCAATTAGGAGGGACCCCACCCTATCTTTCTGAGGGTATTTAAAGAGATCTGTTTAGCTCTGCTAAACATTTAGCTCTGCTTCTTAGCAAAGAGATCAAACTACAAAAGGATCAAATACATAAGGAGATTTGAGTTATTTCAGAAAGGTGGTAGACCTGAACTGTGAATTAGTTTCACTACAGAAATTGAATAGTTAAAGGTTTGAGTTAATTTACATTCTTTTGTATTCTGGTTTTTAGTATTGCAATTAGATAACAATTAGATTGTTTGCATAGGTGAGCAATTAGGAGGGACCCCACCCTATCTTTCTGAGGGTATTTAAAGAGATCTGTTTAGCTCTGCTAAACATTTAGCTCTGCTTCTTAGCAAAGAGATCAAACTACAAAAGGATCAAATACATAAGGATATTTGAGTTATTTCAGAAAGGTGGTAGACCTGAACTGTGAATTAGTTTCACTACAGAAATTGAATAGTTAAAGGTTTGAGTTAATTTACATTCTTTTGTATTCTGGTTTTTAGTATTGCAATTAGATAACAATTAGATTGTTTGCATAGGTGAGCAATTAGGAGGGACCCCACCCTATCTTTCTGAGGGTATTTAAAGAGATCTGTTTAGCTCTGCTAAACATTTAGCTCTGCTTCTTAGCAAAGAGATCAAACTACAAAAGGATCAAATACATAAGGATATTTGAGTTATTTCAGAAAGGTGGTAGACCTGAACTGTGAATTAGTTTCACTACAGAAATTGAATAGTTAAAGGTTTGAGTTAATTTACATTCTTTTGTATTCTGGTTTTTAGTATTGCAATTAGATAACAATTAGATTGTTTGCATAGGTGAGCAATTAGGAGGGACCCCACCCTATCTTTCTGAGGGTATTTAAAGAGATCTGTTTAGCTCTGCTAAACATTTAGCTCTGCTTCTTAGCAAAGAGATCAAACTACAAAAGGATCAAATACATAAGGATATTTGAGTTATTTCAGAAAGGTGGTAGACCTGAACTGTGAATTAGTTTCACTACAGAAATTGAATAGTTAAAGGTTTGAGTTAATTTACATTCTTTTGTATTCTGGTTTTTAGTATTGCAATTAGATAACAATTAGATTGTTTGCATAGGTGAGCAATTAGGAGGGACCCCACCCTATCTTTCTGAGGGTATTTAAAGAGATCTGTTTAGCAGAGCTAAACATTTAGCTCTGCTTCTTAGCAAAGAGATCAAACTACAAAAGGATCAAATACATAAGGATATTTGAGTTATTTCAGAAAGGTGGTAGACCTGAACTGTGAATTAGTTTCACTACAGAAATTGAATAGTTAAAGGTTTGAGTTAATTTACATTCTTTTGTATTCTGGTTTTTAGTATTGCAATTAGATAACAATTAGATTGTTTGCATAGGTGAGCAATTAGGAGGGACCCCACCCTATCTTTCTGAGGGTATTTAAAGAGATCTGTTTAGCTCTGCTAAACATTTAGCTCTGCTTCTTAGCAAAGAGATCAAACTACAAAAGGATCAAATACATAAGGATATTTGAGTTATTTCAGAAAGGTGGTAGACCTGAACTGTGAATTAGTTTCACTACAGAAATTGAATAGTTAAAGGTTTGAGTTAATTTACATTCTTTTGTATTCTGGTTTTTAGTATTGCAATTAGATAACAATTAGATTGTTTGCATAGGTGAGCAATTAGGAGGGACCCCACCCTATCTTTCTGAGGGTATTTAAAGAGATCTGTTTAGCTCTGCTAAACATTTAGCTCTGCTTCTTAGCAAAGAGATCAAACTACAAAAGGATCAAATACATAAGGATATTTGAGTTATTTCAGAAAGGTGGTAGACCTGAACTGTGAATTAGTTTCACTACAGAAATTGAATAGTTAAAGGTTTGAGTTAATTTACATTCTTTTGTATTCTGGTTTTTAGTATTGCAATTAGATAACAATTAGATTGTTTGCATAGGTGAGCAATTAGGAGGGACCCCACCCTATCTTTCTGAGGGTATTTAAAGAGATCTGTTTAGCTCTGCTAAACATTTAGCTCTGCTTCTTAGCAAAGAGATCAAACTACAAAAGGATCAAATACATAAGGATATTTGAGTTATTTCAGAAAGGTGGTAGACCTGAACTGTGAATTAGTTTCACTACAGAAATTGAATAGTTAAAGGTTTGAGTTAATTTACATTCTTTTGTATTCTGGTTTTTAGTATTGCAATTAGATAACAATTAGATTGTTTGCATAGGTGAGCAATTAGGAGGGACCCCACCCTATCTTTCTGAGGGTATTTAAAGAGATCTGTTTAGCTCTGCTAAACATTTAGCTCTGCTTCTTAGCAAAGAGATCAAACTACAAAAGGATCAAATACATAAGGATATTTGAGTTATTTCAGAAAGGTGGTAGACCTGAACTGTGAATTAGTTTCACTACAGAAATTGAATAGTTAAAGGTTTGAGTTAATTTACATTCTTTTGTATTCTGGTTTTTAGTATTGCAATTAGATAACAATTAGATTGTTTGCATAGGTGAGCAATTAGGAGGGACCCCACCCTATCTTTCTGAGGGTATTTAAAGAGATCTGTTTAGCTCTGCTAAACATTTAGCTCTGCTTCTTAGCAAAGAGATCAAACTACAAAAGGATCAAATACATAAGGATATTTGAGTTATTTCAGAAAGGTGGTAGACCTGAACTGTGAATTAGTTTCACTACAGAAATTGAATAGTTAAAGGTTTGAGTTAATTTACATTCTTTTGTATTCTGGTTTTTAGTATTGCAATTAGATAACAATTAGATTGTTTGCATAGGTGAGCAATTAGGAGGGACCCCACCCTATCTTTCTGAGGGTATTTAAAGAGATCTGTTTAGCTCTGCTAAACATTTAGCTCTGCTTCTTAGCAAAGAGATCAAACTACAAAAGGATCAAATACATAAGGATATTTGAGTTATTTCAGAAAGGTGGTAGACCTGAACTGTGAATTAGTTTCACTACAGAAATTGAATAGTTAAAGGTTTGAGTTAATTTACATTCTTTTGTATTCTGGTTTTTAGTATTGCAATTAGATAACAATTAGATTGTTTGCATAGGTGAGCAATTAGGAGGGACCCCACCCTATCTTTCTGAGGGTATTTAAAGAGATCTGTTTAGCTCTGCTAAACATTTAGCTCTTCTTCTTAGCAAAGAGATCAAACTACAAAAGGATCAAATACATAAGGATATTTGAGTTATTTCAGAAAGGTGGTAGACCTGAACTGTGAATTAGTTTCACTACAGAAATTGAATAGTTAAAGGTTTGAGTTAATTTACATTCTTTTGTATTCTGGTTTTTAGTATTGCAATTAGATAACAATTAGATTGTTTGCATAGGTGAGCAATTAGGAGGGACCCCACCCTATCTTTCTGAGGGTATTTAAAGAGATCTGTTTAGCTCTGCTAAACATTTAGCTCTGCTTCTTAGCAAAGAGATCAAACTACAAAAGGATCAAATACATAAGGATATTTGAGTTATTTCAGAAAGGTGGTAGACCTGAACTGTGAATTAGTTTCACTACAGAAATTGAATAGTTAAAGGTTTGAGTTAATTTACATTCTTTTGTATTCTGGTTTTTAGTATTGCAATTAGATAACAATTAGATTGTTTGCATAGGTGAGCAATTAGGAGGGACCCCACCCTATCTTTCTGAGGGTATTTAAAGAGATCTGTTTAGCTCTGCTAAACATTTAGCTCTGCTTCTTAGCAAAGAGATCAAACTACAAAAGGATCAAATACATAAGGATATTTGAGTTATTTCAGAAAGGTGGTAGACCTGAACTGTGAATTAGTTTCACTACAGAAATTGAATAGTTAAAGGTTTGAGTTAATTTACATTCTTTTGTATTCTGGTTTTTAGTATTGCAATTAGATAACAATTAGATTGTTTGCATAGGTGAGCAATTAGGAGGGACCCCACCCTATCTTTCTGAGGGTATTTAAAGAGATCTGTTTAGCTCTGCTAAACATTTAGCTCTGCTTCTTAGCAAAGAGATCAAACTACAAAAGGATCAAATACATAAGGATATTTGAGTTATTTCAGAAAGGTGGTAGACCTGAACTGTGAATTAGTTTCACTACAGAAATTGAATAGTTAAAGGTTTGAGTTAATTTACATTCTTTTGTATTCTGGTTTTTAGTATTGCAATTAGATAACAATTAGATTGTTTGCATAGGTGAGCAATTAGGAGGGACCCCACCCTATCTTTCTGAGGGTATTTAAAGAGATCTGTTTAGCTCTGCTAAACATTTAGCTCTGCTTCTTAGCAAAGAGATCAAACTACAAAAGGATCAAATACATAAGGATATTTGAGTTATTTCAGAAAGGTGGTAGACCTGAACTGTGAATTAGTTTCACTACAGAAATTGAATAGTTAAAGGTTTGAGTTAATTTACATTCTTTTGTATTCTGGTTTTTAGTATTGCAATTAGATAACAATTAGATTGTTTGCATAGGTGAGCAATTAGGAGGGACCCCACCCTATCTTTCTGAGGGTATTTAAAGAGATCTGTTTAGCTCTGCTAAACATTTAGCTCTGCTTCTTAGCAAAGAGATCAAACTACAAAAGGATCAAATACATAAGGATATTTGAGTTATTTCAGAAAGGTGGTAGACCTGAACTGTGAATTAGTTTCACTACAGAAATTGAATAGTTAAAGGTTTGAGTTAATTTACATTCTTTTGTATTCTGGTTTTTAGTATTGCAATTAGATAACAATTAGATTGTTTGCATAGGTGAGCAATTAGGAGGGACCCCACCCTATCTTTCTGAGAGTATTTAAAGAGATCTGTTTAGCTCTGCTAAACATTTAGCTCTGCTTCTTAGCAAAGAGATCAAACTACAAAAGGATCAAATACATAAGGATATTTGAGTTATTTCAGAAAGGTGGTAGACCTGAACTGTGAATTAGTTTCACTACAGAAATTGAATAGTTAAAGGTTTGAGTTAATTTACATTCTTTTGTATTCTGGTTTTTAGTATTGCAATTAGATAACAATTAGATTGTTTGCATAGGTGAGCAATTAGGAGGGACCCCACCCTATCTTTCTGAGGGTATTTAAAGAGATCTGTTTAGCTCTGCTAAACATTTAGCTCTGCTTCTTAGCAAAGAGATCAAACTACAAAAGGATCAAATACATAAGGATATTTGAGTTATTTCAGAAAGGTGGTAGACCTGAACTGTGAATTAGTTTCACTACAGAAATTGAATAGTTAAAGGTTTGAGTTAATTTACATTCTTTTGTATTCTGGTTTTTAGTATTGCAATTAGATAACAATTAGATTGTTTGCATAGGTGAGCAATTAGGAGGGACCCCACCCTATCTTTCTGAGGGTATTTAAAGAGATCTGTTTAGCTCTGCTAAACATTTAGCTCTGCTTCTTAGCAAAGAGATCAAACTACAAAAGGATCAAATACATAAGGATATTTGAGTTATTTCAGAAAGGTGGTAGACCTGAACTGTGAATTAGTTTCACTACAGAAATTGAATAGTTAAAGGTTTGAGTTAATTTACATTCTTTTGTATTCTGGTTTTTAGTATTGCAATTAGATAACAATTAGATTGTTTGCATAGGTGAGCAATTAGGAGGGACCCCACCCTATCTTTCTGAGGGTATTTAAAGAGATCTGTTTAGCTCTGCTAAACATTTAGCTCTGCTTCTTAGCAAAGAGATCAAACTACAAAAGGATCAAATACATAAGGATATTTGAGTTATTTCAGAAAGGTGGTAGACCTGAACTGTGAATTAGTTTCACTACAGAAATTGAATAGTTAAAGGTTTGAGTTAATTTACATTCTTTTGTATTCTGGTTTTTAGTATTGCAATTAGATAACAATTAGATTGTTTGCATAGGTGAGCAATTAGGAGGGACCCCACCCTATCTTTCTGAGGGTATTTAAAGAGATCTGTTTAGCTCTGCTAAACATTTAGCTCTGCTTCTTAGCAAAGAGATCAAACTACAAAAGGATCAAATACATAAGGATATTTGAGTTATTTCAGGAGTTATTCAGGGTTATTCAGGCTTATTCAGTAGTAAATAATACTTATATTTTTCTTATTGTTAAGTGTTGCATAGTTTAAAATGTCTCAGATACAGTGCAATGGGTGTTTTGCACTTTTTAATCGTTCTACTTTTTGGAGATTTAGGGGCTGTCCTGTTTGTAAGCAGTTTTCCCTGTTAAGGGAGGAAATAGCTAAGCATCAAGCTAAGGTAAGTAACATACCTGTTACCTCTACAAAGCTGCCTCAGAAAGAAGCCCCTCTACCCCAGAGATCAGCAAGGAGAGGCAGATGGATCACTGTAGGCTCTGGAAGAATTAGAACAGTAGACCAGAAGCATTGCCCACAACCTCTGCCATTGCAAAACTCCTATGCTGCTCTTGCCGAATATACTTGTGATGAGGAGATTGCTGTTTCTGAGCCCTCTGAAGCTGTAACAGGTAATTTAAATCTATTGGCACCTGATTCTCCAGGTAACATAACACAGGAAAGAACTGCAGATGTGTTTTTGAGAAAAAGACTGTTAGTGGGTGACTCTATTTTGAGGAATGTGTATTTAGGTGAAAGTAAAGGAGAAACAAGGGAGGTTAGATGTCTTCCAGGAGCTACTGCTCACAGGGATAAGAATCGTATTTTGAGAATTGTTAAGGCAGCAGAAAAGGGAAGTGAGTTAGATGTGATTGTACATTTAGGAACAAATGATCTGGCTAGTAATAATGTTGCTGCTGTTCAGAAAGAGTATTGTGACCTAGGTAATCATTTAGAGACTGTGGCATCAACTCTATCATTTTCTGCTATTTTACCTGTGTATGGCCAGGAAGCAGGAAAGATGGAGCGGATAACAACATTTAATTCTTGGTTAGATAAGTGGTGCAGGGAACGAGGATTTGGTTTTATTGGCCATTATAGCTCTGTTTGGAAAGATACTAGGTTATTTAGGAGAGATGGCTTGCATTTGGATGCTAAAGGAACAGAGTATCTGGGAGAGGAGTTTAAATACTTTATTAGAAATCATTTAAACTAATAAAGGGGGGTAGCATTAATATATCCACCTGCCCCCCACAGCATGCCAAAACTGTTAGTCCAAGTAACAATTCTAGAAATTCTAGTAGAAAAATTCTTTGTGCCATGAGCACAAATGCTCGCAGCTTAGGAAATAAATTACCTGAACTCATTTCAATAATGACTAGGGACAACTTGGATTTAGTAGCTATAACAGAAACATGGTACAATGATTTGCATGACTGGGACATAGTCATACCTGGATACAGGTTATTTAAAAAGAACAGAGTAGGAAAGAAAGGTGGAGGAGTTGCTTTGTATGTAAATGAAAATATAAAGGTTACTGAAATTGTAGGAACAAATGATGAGGTGGAAAGTATTTGGGTGACTTTGGAAATTGGAGATAAAAATGTTTTTAGAATAGGGGTTGTATATAGGCCTCCATTGCAGGATGAAAAACTGGACAATCTGTTATTAGATGAAATAACCAAAATGACCATGAAGGGTAAGGTTATAGTACTGGGGGACTTTAATTTGCCAGATATAGACTGGAAGATTCCTTCTGCCAGATCGGCTAGAAGCAGGTATATTCTTGAATCTCTGCTAGGGGAATCACTTGAACAATTAGTCAAGGAACCAACTCGTAAGGAAGCTATATTAGATCTAATACTTACAAACAGTGATACAGTTTCAGATGTGTCTGTAGGTGAGAACTTAGGATCCAGTGATCATCAATCTGTTTGGTTTAGTATTCATGTTCAGGAACTGTCCACCCAGACTAAAACAAAAGTTTTAGACTTTAGGACGGCAGATTTTTCATTAATGGGAGAATACCTAAAGAACTATTTAAAGGGGAAAACTCTTATTACAGGGGTTCAAGAACAGTGGGAATTTGTGAAAGGTGCCATTTTAGATGCAACCGCACACTGTATTAGACATGTCTGTAAAAGTAAAAGAAAGCGGAAACCAATTTGGTTTTCCAAAGAAGTAGCACATGCTGTAAAGACAAAAAAGATAGCTTATAAAAATTACAGACACACACAAGCAGATGATGATATGAAAATATGGAGACTCCAACAAAAAAAGACTAAGCAGTTAATTAGGAAGGTTAAAGCTCATGCAGAAGAGAAGATAGCACAGTCAGTAAAACATGGGGACAAAACATTCTTTAGATATATCAGTGAAAGAAGAAAAAATAAGGTAGGAATAGTAAAATTGAAATCAGTTGATGGTAGAATAATAGAAGGAGATAAGCAGATTGCAGACTGTCTCAATGATTACTTCTGTTCTGTTTTCACTAAAGATTGTGAAGATACAATGTCTACATTAAGGGATGCAACGCAAAATAGAAACAAGCTTAACAGTATTCTTTTTACAGAGGATGAGGTTTTGTTAGCATTATCAAAAATAAATGTTACAAAGGCAGTGGGTCCTGATAATATTCATCCAAGGGTTTTAAAAGAACTTCGATCAGTGCTAACTGTCCCATTAACTGATCTGTTTAATCAGTCACTATTAACAGGAGCTGTCCCAGATGATTGGAGAATAGCAAATGTAATACCCCTTCATAAAAAGGGCAGTAGAGAAGAATCTGGCAACTACAGGCCAGTTAGTTTAACTTCAGTAGTAGGGAAATTAATGGAAAGCCTCTTAAAAGAAAGAATTATGACTTACATAAAGACAAACAATTTAGAGGACCAAAATCAGCATGGTTTTACTTCAGGGAGATCATGTCAGACTAATCTAATTGACTTCTTTGATTATGTAACAAAAGTATTAGACAAGGGAGGAGCAGTTGATGTAGCATATCTAGATTTCAGCAAAGCATTTGACACCGTCCCACACAATAAACTTATTCACAAACTATATCTCCTTGGTCTAGATTCAAAAATTGTGAACTGGGTGGAATGCTGGCTTAAGGACAGAAAACAAAGTGTCTTAGTAAATGGAGTTCATTCAGCAGAGGGGGCTGTTACTAGTGGTGTTCCTCAGGGGTCAGTTCTGGGGCCTGTTTTGTTTAACATATTTATCTGCGATATCAGCAAAGGGCTACAGGGGAAAGTATGTCTCTTTGCAGATGATACAAAAATTTGCAACAGAGTGGATGTTCCAGGGGGGGTAGACAAAATGAGAAGTGATATACAACAATTGGAGGATTGGACAAATGACTGGGGTCTAAAGTTTAACACAGCAAAGTGTAAAATAATGCATTTAGGGAAGAAAAATCCAAATGTTAATTACAGACTCAATGACACTTTACTGACTGTTACAGACGAGGAACAGGACTTGGGAATTATTATTTCAGATGATTTAAAACTTAGTAAACAATGTAGTAATGCAGCGAGTAAGGCTAGCAGAATGCTTGGATGTATTGGTAGAGGTATTTGCAGCAGAAATAGTAAGGTTCTTATGCCACTTTATAGATCATTAGTTAGGCCTCATCTTGAGTATTGTGTGCAGTTCTGGAGACCATATCTTCAGAAGGATATTAACAAACTTGAATCTGTGCAAAGGAGGGCTACCAAAATGGTACATGGTCTAAAAAATAAAACTTACCAGGATAGGCTCAATGACCTAAATATGTATAGCTTAGAGGAGAGAAGGGAAAGAGGTGATATGATAGCAACTTTCAAGTACATTAAAGGGTTTAGTAAAACTGAGGCTGTGGGTATTTTACATAAAATGGAAAATTCAAGAACAAGGGGTCATGAGCTCAAGCTAAAGGGTAGTAGATTCAGAAGTAATTTGAGGAAGCACTTCTTTACAGAAAGAGTGATTGATTTATGGAATAAACTTCCTCAAGAGGTAGTAGCAACAAACACTGTGGGGGACTTTAAAAATGCATGGGACAAGCATAGGGCTATCCTACGAACTAGATAAGTTTATACTGTTAGGTAAGGTCGGGCAGACTTGCTGGGCCTATGGCTCTTATCTGCCGTCAATATCTATGTTTCTATGTTTCTAAGTCTTCATCCGATCCGGCCAGAAGAGGACATCCAGACCAATCCAATCAGATCCAGTCAGCCAATAGGATTGAGCTTGCATTCTATTGGCTGTTCCAATCAGCCAATAGAATGCAAGCTCAATTCTATTGGCTGATTGCATCAGCCAATAGGATTTTTCCTACCTTAATTCCGATTAGCTGATAGGATTCTATCAGCCAATCGGAATTGAAGGGACACCATCTTGGATGACTTCACTTAAAGGAACCTTCATTCTTCAGTTGCCATCGGATGGAAGAGGATGCTCCGCGTCGGATGTCTTCAAGATGGACCCGCTCCGGATGGAAGAAGACAGAAGATGCCGCCTGGATGAAGACTTCTGCCGGTCTGGATGTCCTCTTCTGGCTGGATCGGATGAAGACTTCTGCCCCTCTGGAGGTCCACTTGTGCCCGGCTGGGTGAAGACATCTCAAGGTAGGGTGATCTTTAAGGGGTAGTGTTAGGTTTTATTAAGGGGGGATTGGGTGGGTTTTAGAGTAGGGTTGGGTGTGTGGGTGGTGGGTTTTAATGTTGGGGGGTATTGTATTTTTTTACAGGTAAAAGAGCTGATTACTTTGGGGCAATGAACCACAAAAAGCCCTTTTAAGGGCTATTTGTAATTTAGTATAGGGTAGGGAATTTTTTTTATTTTGGGGGGCTTTTTTATTTTATTAGGGGTAATTAGTTTAAAAAATTTTAATTTCTTTTTTATTTTCTGTAATTTAGTGTTTGTTTTTTTCGTAATTTAGTTTATTTAATTTATCCCCTTAACGACGCAAGTCGTACAGGGTACGTCGCACACAACCTAGTCTTAAAAGACCAGCGACGTACCCTGTACGACTTTAGGGGTTTGAAGCGGCTGGAAGCGATCCTGCTCGCTTCCAGCCGCTTTACGGTTATTGCAGTGATGCCTCGATATCGAGGCATCCTGCAATAACACCCCTTGGCCATCCGATGCAGAGAGAGCCACTCTGTGGCCCTCTCTGCACCGGACATCGATGGCCGGTATCGTTGGTGGGTGGGAGCCTGTGTGGGAGGCGGGTGGCGGCCATCGATGTAGATTGGAGATGTGGAGGGGGGCGGGATCGTGGGCGGGGATGTCCGGGGGCACGCACGGACGTACGCGCGTGCACAGGAAGGCGGGGGCGGGCGCATGCACGGGGAGGGAGCGGGTGGGAGCCGCTACACTACAGAAAATGTTGGAGAAGAAATGTTCAAATAAAAGATAAAAAAGTAAAAAAAAAAAAAAAAGATCAGTCAGGTGGTGGGGGTAGGTCTGTGGGGGGTGGGGGTTGGCAGGGGGAAGCTACACTACAGAAAAAAAAAACAAGTACAAAAAAACTACTTTTTTTTGCAAACTGGGTACTGGCAGACAGCTGCCAGTACCCAAGATGGCCCCCAATAAGGCAGATGGGAAGGGTTTGAGAGCTGTTTTGGGGGGGATCAGGGAGGTTGGGGGCTAAGGGGGGATGCTACAACACAGCATATGTAGATATGCTAAAAAAATTAATTTATTTTTTTTAAAAAAACTTTTATTTTAGTACTGGCAGACTTTCTGCCAGTACTTAAGATGGCGGGGACAATTGTGGGGTGGGGGAGGGAAGGGAGCTGTTTGGGAGGGATCAGGGGGTCTGATGTGTCAGGTGGGAGGCTGATCTCTACACTAAAGCTAAAATTAACCCTGCAAGCTCCCTACAAACTACCTAATTAACCCCTTCACTGCTAGCCATAATACACGTGTGATGCGCAGCAGCATTTAGCGGCCTTCTAATTACCAGAAAGCAATGCCAAAGTCATATATGTCTGCTATTTCTGAACAAAGGGGATCCCAGAGAAGCATTTACAACCATTTGTGCCATAATTGCACAAGCTGTTTGTAAATAATTTCAGTGAGAAACCTAAAATTGCAAAAAAATTTGTTTTTTTTAAATTTGATCGCATTTGGCGGTGAAATGGTGGCATTAAATATACCAAAATGGGCCTAGATCAATACTTTGGGATGTCTTCTAAAAAAAAATATATACATGTCAAGGGATATTCAGGTATTCCTGGCAGATATCAGGGTTCCAATGTAACTAGCGCTCATTTTGAAAAAAAGTGGTTTTGAAATAGCAAAGTGCTTCTTGTATTTATTTCCCTATAACTTGCAAAAAAAGCAAAGAACATGTAAACATTGGGTATTTCTAAACTCAGGACAAAATTTAGAAACTATTTAGCATGGTTGTTTTTTGGTGGTTGAAGATGTGTAACAGATTTTGGGGGTCAAAGTTAGAAAAAGTGTGTCTTTTTCCATTTTTTCCTCATATTTTATAATTTTTTTAATAATAAATTATAAGATATGATGAAAATAATGGTATCTTTAGAAAGTCCATTTAGTGGCGAGAAAAACGGTATATAATATGTGTGGGTACAGTAAATGAGTAAGAGGAAAATTACAGCTAAACACAAACACTGCAGAAATGTAAAAATAGCCCTGGTCCTTAAGGGAAAGAAATTGAAAAATGGCCTTGGTCCTTAAGGGGTTAATTGTAATTAATTGTAATTACAATTAAATTAATTTGTAATTTCTTTTTTATTTTCTGTAATTTAGTGTTTGTTTTTTCATAATTTAGTTTATTTAATTTAATTGTAATTACTTGTAGTTAGTTTAGGTAATTAATTTAATTATAGTGTAGTGTTAGGTGTAATTGTAACTTAGGTTAGGGTTTATTTTACAGGTAAATTTGTACTTATTTTAACTAGGTAGTTATTAAATAGTTAATAACTATTTAATAACTATTCTACCTAGTTAAAATAAATACAAACTTACCTGTAAAATAAAAATAAACCCTAAGCTAGATACAATGTAAGTATTAGTTATATTGTAGCTATCTTAGGGTTTATTTTACAGGTAAATAGTTTTAAATAGCAATAATTTAATTAATTGTAGTAATTTTATTTATATTTTTTTACATTATATTTAAGTTAGGGGGGTGTTAGGGTTAGATTTAGATTTAGGGGTTAATACATTTAATATAGTAGCAGCGACGTTGGGGGCGGCAGATTAGGGGTTAATAAATGTAGGTAGGTATCGGCGATGTTAGGGACGGCAGATTAGGGGTTAATAAAATGTAACTAGTGTTTGCGAGGTGGGAGTGCAGCGGTCTAGGTGTTAATATATTTATTAAAGTGGCGGCGATGTCCGGTCGGCAGATTAGGGGTTAAACATTTTGGTTAAGTGTTTGCGATGTGGGGGGGGGGCTCAGTCTAGGGGTTAATAGGTAGTTTATGGGTGTTAGTGTACTTTTAGCACTTTAGTTAAGAGTTTTATGTTACAGCGTTAGCCCATAAAACTCTTAACTACTGACTTTTAAATGCGGTAGGAGTCTGGACAGGAGAGGGTCTACCGCTCACTTTTTCCAGCAATCGTAATACCAACTTTAGGAAAATCTCATTAAAAAGATAGGATACGCAATTGACGTAAGGGGATTTGCGGTATGCGAAAATCGCGGAAAAAAAGTGAGCAGTACACCTGTACCTGCCTGACTCGTAATACCAGCGGGAGTTAAAAAGCAGCATTGGGACCCCTCAACGCTGCTTTTTAAGGCTAATGCAAGACTCGTAATCTAGGCGATATTGATTAGAATTTTTCGAATTCGAATATTGCATAATTTTAATCGAATTATTAGAAAAATTTGAATAGAATATTACATTTAAAGAAGGTATTAGAAATACTTTTACTTTAAAACGAATGTTAGAATGTTGCGCTAACATGCAATATTTGAAACAAACAAACAAACGAATGTGTTAAAATTTGTTTCACTTGTCGAATGTTGAAAAACATTCCCCCATCCCTACTCCCCATACGGTGCTACTGCTAACTTGGAGTGGTTACCAGTAACTCATACAGGGAAGCATAAAAGTTGCTCCGTGTGCTCCAGTTTTGCCTCCCTGTTTTCACAGTGCACTCACATTCCATTCCCACCCTCCACATTTCTAACCAGGAGCGGAGCGGCCACCTTGTAATATGCAAGCTGTATGCGCTCAAAGCAGGCTCCTTGCATGGCTTCCCTCCCAGCTGCTTACTGCCGTCTGCCACTGCCCCCAGACCCCAGCTGATGCTGTGACCAGACGGCCCACCGGGAAATCTCTCGATATGCTGGTAGGTCAATTTGTCCCTGTGTTTAATAACCACTAATGTGAAAAGATGTGCAATTAGAGCTGCTGATTGGCTCAGCGGCAGTTTGTGCTCAGGATCAGCAGTTCTCTGCAGCTCCCGAGCAGCACTTTAACAAGTTTTTTCACTTTACAGACTTTAAACACATACGGCTAGATAACAAGTTTTGTGTTATGAGGGGTGCGGTGCTAATTTGCACATTATTGTCACCGCTCACTTACCTACAGCACTGGTATTACAGGTTTTTCTAAACCTGGCGTTAACAGGCAAGAAGTGAGCGTAGAGCAAAATTGAGCTCCATACCGCACTCCAATACCAGCACTGCTTTAGTCAACGGTGAGCCCTAATCTGCTGCCCCCAACATCGCTGACACCTACATTATATTTATTAACCCCTAATCTCCCTCCCCCAATGTCGTTGCATCCTACCTACATTTATTAACCCCTAATCTGCTGCCCCCAATGTCGCTGCCGCTATAATAAACATATTAACCCCTAAACTGCTGCACTCCCGCATCACAAACATTAGTTAAATATTATTAACCCCTAATCTGCCACCCTAACATCGCCGCCACCTACCTACAATTAATAACCCCTAATCTGCCACCACCTACGTCACCGCCACTATACAAAATTTATTAACCCCTAAACCTAAGTCTAACCCTAACCCTAACACCCCCTAACATAAATATAATTAAAATAAATCTAATTAAAACCTACAATTAATAACTAAATAATTCCTATTTAAAACTAAATACTTACCTGTAAAATAAACCCTAAGATAGCTACAATATAACTAATAGTTACATTGTATCTATCTTAGGTTTTATTTTTATTTTACAGGCAAGTTTGTATTTACTTTAACTAGGTAGAATAGTTACTAAATAGTTATTAACTATTTACTAACTACCTAGCTAAAATAAATAAACATTTACCTGTAGAATAAAACCTAACCTAAGTTACACTAGTTAAAATAAATACAAACTTGCTGTAAAATTTAATAGTTATTAACTATTTACTAACTACCTAGCTAAAATAAATAAACATTTACCTGTAGAATAAAACCTAACCTAAGTTACACTAGTTAAAATAAATACAAACTTGCTGTAAATTTTTTTTTTATTTTACAGCAAGTTTGTATTTATTTTAACTAGGTAGAATAGTTACTAGTTATTAACTATTTACTAACTACCTAGCTAAAATAAATACAAATGTACCTGTAAAATAAAACCTAATCTAAGTTACATTAATACCTAAATATAATTAAATAAATTACAAAAAACAAACAAACACTAAATTACACCAAATAAAAAACAAATGACAAGATATTTAAACTAATTACACCTAATCTAATAGCCCTATCAAATTAAAAAAGCCTAAACTAAACTACCAATAGCCCTTAAAAGGGCCTTTTACAGGGCATTGCCCCAAAGAAATCAGCTCTTTTACCTGAAAAAAAAATACAAACAACCCCCCCAACAGTAAAGCCCACCACCTACACAACCAACCCCCAAAATAAAACCCTAACTAAAAAAAAACCTAAGCTCCCCATTGCCCTGAAAAGGGCATTTGGATAGGCATTGCCCTTAAAAGGGCATTTAGTCCTATTGCAGCCCAAAGCCCTAACCTAAAAATAAAACCCACCCAATAAACCATTAAAAAAACCTAACACTATCCCCCTGAAGATCCACTTACAGTTTTGAAGATCCGACATCCATCCTCAACGAAGCCGGGAGAAGTCCTCATCGAAGTGACAAGAAGTCCTCAACGAAGCCTGGAGAAGTCTTCATCCAAGCCGGGAGAAGTGGTCCTCCAGACGGGCAGAAGTCTTCATCCAGATGTCATCTTCTATCTTCATCCATCCGGCGCGGAGCGGGTCCATCTTAAAGACATCCGGCGTGGAGCATCCTCTTCGAACGAAGTCTTCTTTCCGATTGAAGGTTTCTTTAAATGACGTCATCCAAGATGGCATCCCTCAGATTCCGATTGGCTGATAGAATTCTATCAGCCATTCGGAATTAAGGTTTAAAAAAATCCTATTGGCTGATGCAATCAACCAATAGGATTGAACTTCAATCCTATTGGCTGATCCAATCAGCCAATAGGATTGCGCTTGCATTCTATTGGCTGATTGGAACAGCCAATAGAATGCGAGCTCAATCCTATTGGCTGATTGGATCAGTCAATAGGATTGAAGTTCAATCCTATTGGCTGATTGCATCAGCCAATAGGATTTTTTCAACCTGAATTCTATCAGCCAAGCGGAATCTAAGGGACACCATCTTGGGGAATGTAATTTAAAAGAACCTTCATTCAGGAAGAAGACTTCATTTGAAGAGGATGCTCCACGCTGGATGTCCTGAAGATGGACCCGCTCCATGCAGGATGGATGAAGATAGAACATGCCGTCTGGATGAAGACTTCTGCCCATCTGGAGGACCACTTCTCCCGGTTTGGATGAAGACTTCTCCTGGCTTCGTTGAGGACTTCTTGCCGCTTCGATATGGACTTCTCCCAGCTTCGTTGCGGATGGATGTCGGATCTTCAAAACTGTAAGTGGCTCTTCAGGGGGTTAGTGTTAGGTTTTATAAGGGTTTATTGGGTGGGTTTTATTTTTAGGTTAGGGCTTTGGGCTGAAATAGAGCTAAATGCCATTTTAAGGGCAATGCCCATCCAAATGGCCTTTTCAGGGTAATGGGGAGCTTAGGTTTTAGGGTTTTATTTAGGGGGTTGGTTGTGTGGGTGGTGGGTTTTATTGTTGGGGGGGTTTGTATTTTTTTTTCAGGTAAAAGAGCTGATTTCTTTGGGGCAATGCCACGCAAAAGGCCCTTTTAAGGGCTATTGGTAGTTTAGTTTAGGCTAGGGTTTTTTTTATTTGCGGGGGGTTAATTTGATATGGCTATTAGATTACGTGTAATTAGTTTAAATATCTTGTAATTCGTTTTTTATTTTGTGTAATTTAGTGTTTGTTTTTTTGTAATTTATTTAATTGTATTTAATTTAGGTAATTTATTTAATTGTAGTGTAGTATTAGGTGTTAGTGTAACTTAGGTTAGGTTTTATTCTACAGGTAAATGTTTATTTATTTTAGCTAGGTAGTTAGTAAATAGTTAATAACTATTTAGTAACTATTCTACCTAGTTAAAGTAAATACAAACTTGCCTGTAAAATAAAAATAAAACCTAAGATAGATACAATGTAACTATTAGTTATATTGTAGCTATCTTAGGGTTTATTTTACAGGAAAGTATTTAGTTTTAAATAGGAATTATTTAGTTATTAATTGTAGGTTTTAATCAGATTTATTTTAATTATATTTAAGTTAGGGGGTGTTAGGGTTAGACTTAGGTTTAGGGGTTAATAAATATAATATAGTGGCGGCGACGTTGGGGGCGGCAGATTAGTGGTTAATAAATGTAGTTAGGTGTCGGCGATGTTAGGGACGGCAGATTAGGGGTTAATAATATTTAACTAGTGTTTGCAAGGCGGGAGTGCGGCAGTTTAGGGGTTAATATGTTTATTCTAGTGGCGGCGATGTCCGGAGCGGCAGATTAGGGGTTAATAATTTTATTTTAGTGTTTGCAATGCGGGAGGGCCTCAATTTAGGGGTTAATATGTAGTTTAAGGTGTTAGTGTACTTTTTAGCACTTTAGTTATGAGTTTTATGCTACAGCTTTGTAACGTAAAACTCATAACTACTAACTTTAGAATGCGTTACGAATCTTGCAGGATAGGCTGTACCATTCACTTTTTGGCCTAAAAAAAAAGCTTGTAATACCGGCGCAATGGAAGTCCCATTGAAAAAAGACTATACGCAAATTGCAAGTTAATTTGCGGTATGGCACAAAAAGTGTGCGGGACAGCTGTACCTACAAGACACGTAATAGCAGCGGTAGTAAAAAAGCAGCATTATGAGCCTTGACGCTGCTTTTTTACTCATAATGCAAGACTCGTAATCTAGCCGATAGATTTGTAGGGTTTATAGTGAGATTGACAGCATGTCATTTTATAATATATATTTTTTTCACAGTTGTTTGATTGTGAGCCTGCATTGTGTGGCTGTTTAGGGACCCAGGTTTTTTGGAAGAGACCTTGACGAGGTACCTGGGCTTTTCCCATTTGGCCAGATGGGGTAACTAACTCTTCCATTGCTGCTTTTTATCTTAGTTGAGAGCTTGTGAGCGAGTGCTGGACTTTTTCTGTGTGTTATATTAAAGTATTATTTTTTTTGTAATTTTCCCTGTTTGGACCTTGCACCCAGGCAGGTCTGGGGTTAACTGCCTGTGACTCTAGTGACAGTGCAGCTTCCTGAGAGTGCTGGTTTGCACCCAGGGCTGTGCATGTTGCAGGGTCATAGGATGTGTACAGGATGTGTACCCGGTCCGGCCTGAGAGTGCTGACCCCACCTGTGTTTTTATATATATATATATATATATATATATATATATATATATATATATATATATATATATATATATAAATAATTGGGTGTTTGGATCAGCTATTTCATTTTGATCTATCAAATAACTGAAGGACACAGTCATATTTAAGTAGTGAAATTAGGTTTATTGGATTACAAGAAAATGTGCAATATGCATCAAAATGAAATTAGACAGGTGCATAAATTTGGGCACCAGAACAGAAATATTGCATCAATATTTAGCAGAGCCTCCTTTAGCAGAAATAACAGCCTCTAGACACTTCTTATAGCCTGTAATGAGTGTCTGGATTCTGGATGAAGGTATTTTGGACCATTTCTCCTTGCAAAACATCTCTAGTTCAGTTAGGTTTGATGGTTGCCGAGCATGGACAGCCCGCTTCAAATCACCCCACAGATTTTCAATGATATTCAGGTCTGGGGACTGGGATGGCCATTCCACAACATTGCACTTGTTCCTCTGCATAAATGCCAGAGTAGATTTTGAGCAGTGTTTTTGGTCGTTGTCTTGTTGAAATATCCAGCCCCAGCGTAAATTCAACTTTGTGACTGATTCCTCAACATTATTCTCAAGTATCTGCTGATATTGAATGGAATCCATGCGACCCTCAACTTTAACAGGATTCCCAGAACCGGCACTGGCCACACAGCCCCACAGCATGATGGAACATCCACCAAATTTGACTGTGGGTAGCAAGTGTTTGTCTTATAACACTGTGTTCTTTTGCCGTCATGCATAATGCCCCTTGTTATGACCAAATAACTCAATCTTTGTTTCATCAGTCCACAGCACCTTCTTCCAAAATGAAGCTTTCTTGTCAAAATGTGTGTTTGCATACCTCAAGCAACTCTGTTTGTGGTGTGTGTGCAGAAAATTCTTCTTCCGCATCACTCTCTAATACAGCTTCTTCTTGTGCAAAGTGCGCTGAATTGTTGACCGATGCACAGTGACACCATCTGCAGCAAGATGATGTTGTAGGTCTTTGGAGGTGGTCTGTGTGCTGTTTTTGACCATTCTCACCATCCTTTGCCTCTCTGATATTTTACTTGGCTTGCCACTTCTGGCCTGAACAGGAACTGTGCCTGTGGTCTCCCATTTCCTAACTATGTTACTCACAGTGGACACTGACAGCTTAAATTGCTGCAATAGCTTTTTGTAGCCTTCCCCTAAACCATAATGGCAACATGGGGGCCTTTTGAGGCCCCCATGTTGCCACTCTTCAGAGTAGAGTCAAAGAGAACAACAACTTGCAATTGGCCACCTTAATTACCTTTTCTCATGACTGAATGTACATGTCTATGAAGTTCAAGGTTTAATGGGCTCACAAAAACAATTGTGTGTTCCAATTAATCAGTGCTAGGTAGTTACAGGTATTCAAATCGACAAAATGACAAGGGTGGCCTAATTTATGCACCTGTATAATTGTGTTTTGATGCATATTGCACATTTTCTGTTAATCCAATAAACTTAATTTCACTACTGAAATATTACTGTGTCCTTAAGTTATTTGATAGATCAAAATTAAATTGCTGATCCAAACTGAAGACAACACTGAAGAAATGACACTTTGCTACAATGTAAAATAGTGAGTGTACAGCCTGTATAACAGTGTAAATTTGCTGTCCCCTCAAAATAACTCAACACACAGCCATTAATGTCTAAACAGTTGGCAACAAAAGTGAGTACAACCCTAAGTGGAAATGTTCCAATTGGGCCCAAAGTGTCAATATTTTGTGTGGCCACCATTATTTTCCAGCACTGCCTTAACCCTCTTGGGCATGGAATTCACCAGAGCTTCACAGGTTACCACTGGAGTCCTCTTCCACTCCTCCATGACGACATCACAGAGCTGGTGGATGTTAGAGAACTTGCGCTCCCCCACCTTCCATTTGAGGAGGCCCCACAGATGCTCAATAGGGTTTAGGTCTGGAGACATGCTTGGCCAGTCCATCAGCTTTGCCCTCAGCTTCTTTAGCAAGGCAGTGGTCGTCTTGGAGGTGTGTTTGGGGTCATTATCATGTTGGAATACTGCCCTGCGGCCCAGTCTCTGAAGGGAGGGGATCATGCCAAGAAAATATCCCATATCGCTCACACATTTCAGTTAGTACACCACTCATAATAACTAACAGTCATCAATCTCGCTGCTATTCGGCTTTTTTCCAACTTTATTTGTATCCTGTCACTAAACACCGCCACTATACTAAAATGTTTAACCCCTATCCCACTGCTCACGGACCCCGCCACAACTCTAATAAATGTATTAACGCCTATCCCGCTGCTCCCGGATGCCTCCGCAACTAAATAAACGTATTAACCCCTATCCCACTGCTCCCAGAGCCCACCGCGACTCTAATAAAGGTATTAACCCCTATCCCTCCGCTCCCGGACCCTGCCGCAACTAAATAAATGTATTAACCCCTAAACCCCTGGCCTACCACATCGCCAACACTAACTAAACCTATTAACCCCTAAACCGCCATTCCCAAACATCGCCGACACTAACTAAACCTATTAACCCCTGAACCGCCAGCCCCCCACATCGCCATAAAATAAATTAACCTATTAACCCCTAAACCTAACAACCCGCTAACTTTATATTAAAATTACCTCATCCCTATCGTATAATAATTTTTTTTTTTTTTTATTTTTTTTTTAATATTTTTTATTGAGGTTGTGCGAAATAATACAACTCTTTATGCAATAACATATCATAAGACAAATGAAAATGATACAGTATAATTTGACAACTTCCTTATGGGTATATAAAATTCACATTATAAATGAAACAATGCAGAATACTGGAACCTCTTTTTCTCTATAGCATGGTCTAAACAGAATATGTTTCCTCGCTTGGTATTGAAGGCACCTCTTGTACCTCCCAAACGCGCAGCTAGTTTAGATAGAGGAAATTGAATAATTTAAACCTATCTATTTAGATGAAATTAGCAGTCAACCTTTAAAATATTAACAGCAATGAAAGTTCTGTTCCTAAATGAAGCTAACATGATGAAGCAAGTAAGGACTCATCTGACAGATTATATAGATCAGTCCTGCTGAATGAAGTGTGGAAGATAGAGTCAAAACTGTGGTAATATGTAAAAGTAGATATTAGGGGGTGTTTAAGGTTGCGGCATAGGCGAGAGAAGCCGCATAGAAAGCCCTCCTCTTCTAGGAGGTTCATTATATGGGGGGGTAATTTAAATTCTCGAAGAACCTGAGGATATGTGTTATATGTTCAAGTATCTTTCCGTTTTATATCAAGGTTGAGTGATTATAGATGTTAAATATTAGACTGGGCTCTAGGAATAGAAGGTCTATGTGAGTTACTATAATGGGTACAAATGAAAATTTTTTATGAGGATTGAAGCTTATTAGATGCCAGCTAGTCAGATATGGGAATTTAGATTATAAAAGTGAACAGGTATTAGTGTGTCCATGTACAGATATGGTATAACATAATTAACCCTCCTATAATAGGAGGTACTTTTCATTGTTATGGTATAAGGCTAGACCTGAAATTCTTCCCAAAGCTATATATTCGTTTAAGATAGGCGCCACACTGCCCCGGCCGCTGGCAGCGGTGCGCCCTGCCCGGAAGTTATGTCAAAGCTCTCTGGGAAGAAATACAGCATATGAGCTTCTATAAAGCTGAGAAATAACTAGAGAGGCTACAGTCTAGCCCTAATTAGATCAACATGAAAATAGTATTGCATTTAAGTTCTATTAACATCTCAATGGACATAAATAAACCGCTAGGCAATTTTAGTATAAAAACTAAACCATGTAGGCAAAATAGGACGGCCCTGTTGCTTCCAGGGATAAATAGCTATTTTACTATGGTATTGAATATGCATGGAAGTACATAAAAATAGCATTACATGCAGTTTTCATTGATATCTCAGTGGGTGAAGATAAGCAATATACAATTGTAACAGAAAACGGAACCTTGCAAATAAAATAAGATGGGACGGTCCTGTGTTAGATAAGCTGTCACACTTCTATCTGACACTAGAGTTCACAGACATTGTTATCAACCCAAAAGACAATTTAGCTAGTATATAATAATGTATAGTATAGTGTGTCAACATATTGGACAGTCCAGGATAATTACACTGAGTCTGAACATAGTAGTCTAGAAGCAAAGAAGTATATATGATCGCCACCATTCATCCAGAGAGCAAAATCTTAGAATCAGTCTAGCCAATTCCACAACTCTGCCCGCACCTAGATGCATCATAATGGAGTCTCACCACATCACAGTATGTAGGGATCCTCTTTCCTGTGATGAGAGCCATGTTGTAACACCGGGATTCTATGAAAAACAGAACCAACTGTGCTCTCCTCTTCAAGTGACCGGACCCCAGTCCAGCTATATCCCACTGGTCTATCGTATAATAAATTTAAACTTACCTTTAGAATTAAATTAAACTATATTAAACTATTAATTAACCTACCCTAACTATTATACTAAAATTACATTAAACTATATTAAACTATTAATTAACCTACCCTAACTATTATACTAAAATTATATTAAACTATATTAAACTATTCATTAACCTACCCTATTATACTAAAATTACATTAAACTACAAATTAAATTAACTAAATTACATATTAAAAAACCTATCCCTACTCAAGTTATTTAAATCTACAATAAAGAATTACTAAGTAACAAAAAACCAACAACTAAGTTACACAAAATGACAAACACTAAGTTACAATAAAAAATAAACACTAAGTTACACAAAATAAAAAAGAAATGATCAAATATTTAAACTAATTACACGCAATCTAAGAGCACTATGAAAATAACCCCCCCACCCCAAAATAAAAAAATCCCTAGCCTACAATAAATTACCAATGGCCCTTAAAAGGGCCTTTTGCGGGGCATTGCCCCAAAGAAATTAGCTTTTTTACTTGTAAAAAAAAATACAAACACCCCCCAACAGTAAAACCTACCACCCACATAACTAAACCCCCAAATAAAAACCTAATCTAAAAAAAACCTAAGCTCCCCATTGCCCTGAAAAGGGCATTTGGATGGGCATTGCCCTTAAAAGGGCATTTAGCTCTCTTTCCACCCAAAGTCCCTAATCTAAAAATAAAACCCACCCAATAAACCCTTAAAAAAACCTAACACTAACCCCCGAAGATCCACTTACAGTTTTGAAGACCGGACATCCATCCTCAACGAAGCGGCCAAAGTCCTCATCAAAGCCGGCAGAAGTCTTCATCCAAGCGGGCCGACGTCTTCATCCAGACGGCATCTTCTATCTTCATCCATCCGGCGCGGAGCGGCTCCATCTTCTACACATCCGATGCGGAGCATCCTCTTTTTTCGACATCTTCTTCAACAATGAATCTTCCTTTAAATGACATCATCCAAGATGACTGGCTGATAGAAATCTACCAGCCAATTGGAATCTAAGGGTAGTCATCTTGGATGACGTCATTTAAAGGGAAACTTCATTCGGAAGAAGACGATTGAAGAGGATGCTCCATGCCGGATATCTTGAAGATGGAGCCGCTCTGCTCCGGATGGATTAAGATAGAAGATGCCGTCTGGATGAAGACTTCTGCCAGATTGGATGAAGACGTTGGCCCGCTTGGATGAAGACTTCTGCCGGCTTCAATGAGGACTCCTGCCGCTTCATTGAGAATGGATGTCCGGTCTTCAAAACTGTAAGTGGATCTTTGGGGGTTAGTGTTAAATTATTTTAAGGGTTTATTGGGTGGGTTTTATTTTTACATTAGGGACGTTGTGCCGAAAAAGAGCTAAATGCCCTTTTAAGGGCAATGCCCATACAAATGTCCTTTTCAGGACAATGGGGAGCTTAGTTTTTTTAGATTAGGTTTTTATTTGGGGGGTTGGTTCTGTGGGTGGTGGGTTTTACTGTTGGGGGGGTATTTGTATTTTTTTTTTTTTTTACAGGTAAAAGAGCTGATTTCTTTGGGGCAATGCCCCGCAAAAGGCTAGGGTTTTTTTTTTCATTTGGGGGGGTTATTTTCATAGGGCTCTTAGATTAGGTGTAATTAGTTTAAATATTTGATAGTTTATTTTTTATTTTGTGTAACTATAGCCTAGATTTAGAGTTTTGCGGCTGAAGGGGTGCGTTAGCTACGCGTCTTTTTTTTCTAGCGCTGCTTCTAAACAACGCTGGTATTTAGAGTTCTCTGCGTTAGTCTCCAAAAAGGGAGCGTAAAGGCATATTTACCGCCACTTCAACTCTCAATACCAGCGTTGCTTATGGTAGCGGCTAGCTGGAAAAACGTGCTTGTGCACGATTCCCCCAAAGGAAACAATGGGGCAGTTTGGGCTGAAAAAAAACCTAACACCTGCAAAAAAGCAACGTTCAGCTCCTAACGCAGCCCAATTGTTTCCTATGGGGAAACAGTTTCTAAGTCTGCACCTAACACCCTAACATGAACCCCGAGTCTAAACACCCCTAACCTTACACTTATTAACCCCTAATCTGCCGCCCCCGCTATCGCTGACACCTGCATTACACAATTAACCCCTAATCTGCCGCTCCGGACACCGCCGCAATCTGCTGCCCCTAACATCGCCGACACCTACATAATATTTATTAACCCCTAATCTGCCCCCCCAATGTCGCCGCTACTTAACTACACTTATTAACCCCTAATCTGCCGACCGGACCTCGCCGCCACTATAATAAATGTATTAACCCCTAAACCGCCGCACTCCCACCTCACAAACCCTATAATAAATAGTATTAACCCCTAATCTGCCCTCCCCAACGTCGCTGCCACCTAACTTCAAGTATTAACCCCTAATCTGCCGACCGGACCTCACCACTACTCTAATAAATGTATTAACCCCTAAAGCTAAGTCTAACCCTAACCCTAACACCCCCCTAAGTTAAATATAATTTTAAACTAACTAAATAAATTAAATCTTATTAACTAAAGTATTCCTATTTAAAACTAAATACTTACTTGTAAAATAAACCCTAATATAGCTACAATATAACGAATAGTTATATTGTAGCTATTTTAGGATTTATATTTATTTTACAGGCAACTTTGTATTTATTTTAACTAGGTACAATAGCTATTAAATAGTTATTTACTATTTAATAGCTACCTAGTTAAAATAATTCTAACCCAAGTTACAATTAAACCTAACACTACACTATCAATAAATGAATTAAATAAATTACCTACAATTACATACAGTTAAATAAACTAAACTAAATTACAAAAACAAACAAACACTAAATTAAAAAAAAAACTGATTACAAGAATATTAGGCTAATTACACCTACTCTAAGCCCCCTAATAAAATAAAAAAGCCCCCCAAAAATATAAAGGTCCCTACCCTATTCTAAATTAAAAAGTAACCAGCTCTTTTACCAGCCCTTAAAAGGGCTTTTTGCGGGGGCATTCCCCAAAGTAATCAGCTTTTTTGCCTTTAAAAAAAATACAACTGAGTCTTGTCGGTAGATGGTCTACTGCTCACTTCAGCCAAGACTCTAAATACCAGCATTAGGAAGATCCCATTGAAAAGATAGGATACGTAATTGGCGTAAGGGGATCTGCGGTATGGAAAAGTCTCGGCTTGAAAGTGAGCGTTAGACCTTTACCTACATGACTCTAAATACCAGCAGGCGGCCAAAAGCAGTGTTAGGAGCCCTTAACGTTGCTTTTGACGGCTACCGCAGAACTCTAAATCTAGGCGTTAGTGTTTATTTTTTTTTGTAACTTAGTGTTTGTTATTTTGTGTAACTTAGTTGTTAGTTTTTTGTAACTTTGTAATTTTTAATAGTAGATTTAAATTATTTGAGTAGGGTTAGGTTTTTAAATATGTAATTTAGTTAATTTAATTTGTAGTTTAATGTAATTTTAGTATAACAGTTAGGGTAGATTAATTATTAGTTTAATATAGTTTAATATAATTTTAGTATAATAGTTAGGGTAGGTTAATTATTAGTCTAATATAGTTTAATTTAAATCTAAAGGTAAGTTTAAATTTATTATAAGATAGGGATGAGGTAATTTTAATATAAAGTTAGCGGGTTTTTAGGTTTAGGGGTTAATAGGTTTAGTAAGTGGTAGTGATGTGGGAGGCCAGGGGTTTAGGGGTTAATACATTTATTTAGTTGCGGTGGGCTTCAGGAGCGGAGGGATAGGGGTTAATACATTTATTTAGTTGCGACGGGGTCCAGGAGAGGCGGGATAGGGGTTAATAACATTATCTAGTTGGCGGCTGGATCTGGGAGCGGCGGGATAGGAGTTAATAATTTTATTTAGGTGCGGCAGGGTCTGTGAGCGGCGGGAAAGGGGTTAATATATTTTATGTAGGTGGAGGCGATGTAGGGGGCAGCAGATTAGGGGTGTTTAGACTCGGGGCTTATGTTAGGGTGTTAGGTGTAAACATAAGTTTTATTCTCCCATTAGAATCAATGGGATATTGGGCAGCAGCGAACATAAGCTTTCGCTGCTTTCAGACTCCCATTGATTCCTATGGCATCCGCGGCCTCCAGGGCAGTGGATTCAAAATCAGGTACGCTGGGCCAGAATAGTGGCAAGCGTACCTGTTAGCAGTTTGATAACTAGAAAAAGTAGTCAGATAGTGCTGAATTTGTATTTGAAACATCTGTAATGACGTAAGCATCGATCTGTATAGGACTGAGACAAGCGGATTTCAACTTTTGCCGGTCTGAAGGCTTTGATAAATAAGGGGAATCAGGCTCGCCACAATTACGCTGCGGAATTCCTGCGTATTTGCGGTTAACGGCTTAATAAATAGGCCTCTATATTTTTCTTTGCATAAATGTTTTGTAAATGATCCATTTATATAGCCCATATTGGGGTGTTTTTGCAACAATGTATAGTTTATCTTAAACAAAACATTGTGCTTATTTAAAGACTCCAAACCAAGTCCCACAGTGTCACGAACAGTGTCCACTGGCTGTTTGACGCAAAGTAAGGGGGACAGGTTCCCAATTTGGGAACCTTGTCGTAACACGACTTAGTATCCTTATCTAAGAAGGCTAATCAGTACTTTGAGGTTCATTAAATATTTTTAGAAAGGCAAATTTTAACTTGAAAGCTGTATATCTCTCTATGCAAGTTCTGGATGTGAAGGAGTATCTTTATTACAATATAATGATAAAAAAAAAAGAAAAAAGATTTTTGAGTAATTTCTCTCTGTGCCTAGGCGTTTTTGATGATCAGGCACCAGGTAAGGTGGCCTGGAAACTGTTTGGGTTTCTATTTCTGTGTCCGGGTTTGAAGGTTAGTCATGGCCGGACATGAAAATGTCTGGGTTTAGTGGGAAACAGCCATGGCCCAAAAAGTGACATCTTGTTTTTACAACATACTGAACATGCCTACAGTTATTTCTTTCTTGTGTGTGTGTCTTTGTGTGGAAGTCTGAATGTGTGTATAAGTGGCTTTGTGTGTGAGAGGGTGTGTGTTTGTAATTGTCAGTGTCTTCTATGTGTTTGTGTGTCTGTGTGAGAAAGAGTGAGTGTGTGTGTGTGAGAGAGAGAATGTGTGTGAATGCGTATGTGTTTGAGAGCATTAATGTCTTTGGGGCCTATTTATGTAAGTGCTAGCGGATATTGCAGATCATGTCCGCTGCACATTGATAAATGCCGACAGCATACGCTCTCGGCATTTATCATTGCACCAGCAGTTTTTGTGAACTGCTGGTGCAATGCCGCCCCTTGCAGATTCACGGCCAATCGGCCGCTAGCAGGAGGTGTCAATCAAGCCGATCGTATTCGATCGGGTTGATTTCTGGCGATGTCTGTCCGCCGCCTCAGAGCAGGCGGACAGGTTATGGAGCATCTGCTTCATAACTTCTGTTTCCGGCGAGCTGTTTCCGTACGGAGCTTGATAAATATGCCCCTTTGAGTGTGTGAAAATTAAAGAGTTTGTGTGAGAGAATGTGTGTGAGTGTGTGCTAGTGTAAGAGTGTGTGTGAGTGAGTGTGAATATCTATATACAAGTTTGTGTTTATGTGCTATTATACATAATGTGTACTATTTGCTGTGCTGTAAGAGTGTTTGAGTTTGGCATGAACTTAAGGTGGCAACCCTAGCCCCAAGTGCTGTTAATCTAGCCTTTAATAATAAATTCTTGTGTTTTTTTAGGACAAGCAGCTTCTGCTATAGCTCAAGAGATGCTTCCCACATACATAATTACTGGCAGGAAATTCCCCAATTAAAACATAATTTAATCACTAATTAAAAAAAAAAATAGCTTTATTATTTTAAATATGTTATGCTAATTTAATTAATGAGAAAACATATCGGAACTCTCTGTCAGAAAGACGTCTCTTTTGCATAAAATATACAAAGGTCTTAAGCATAATAGATGTCTGCTGGTTTTCATGCTGTTATAAAAAAATGTGATGACTAACATCTGTGTTGATAAAACTGATAATTGTATAAAATGTTCAACAAAATTTCCTATTTCAAACATTGCATTGAAGCTAGGCTGTTTTTTTTTTTTAATTATTATTATTGATTTCAAAGTTATTCCATTTATAAAACAAGATTCCAACAAAGGAATTGATAACAATCTATAGTCCAATTTGTTTTGTCATGTTTTCGGCGGCTGAGGAGAACTTATGACCGGAACATCAAAAAAGCCATTTGTCAATCGAGTTCTAAAAATCTTTGATTTGATTTTGTACCAACATTTCCATGATCTAAAGTTTCAGTTCTTTCATGTTTTAAATCCCAATTTTTTCGGCAATCACATAATAATGAATGTGATGTTCTTGTTTGTCATACTTTCTAGTTTATTGGTTTTTTTTTTTTAATAAAGTTTTTTTCTTTTTTTTAAAATCAAATAGACACTATTTTCCTTACAAAACATCTTGTGTTGCAATCTGGTAACAGTAATAAAAAGCTTGCAAAGACAACTCATTTTGATGTTGTTATTTGACAAAGACAAATCTTGTTGCATACAGTGAGAATGCAAACATTTGGCGAGATTGTAGTAACTATAGTCTTTAGACTTGTGATGCCAAGAATGTTTTGGTTCGTCCACAATTTTTGTACCAAAATATTCAGGGAACCCCCCCCCCCCCCGAATATTTGTTGGCTGCGCTAGTCAGTATTAGTTTAAAATGAAAAAAATGTAAATGTAAAAGCCACAGGTAAAAAGTTCACCTGTAGCTAGAATACTTACCTAAACTCGCTTTGGTAAGCGTCACACTAACAGCAGGCTTAAAAGACCACTCATTGCAGTAGAATTGTATAACTAACAAGTGCATTGTAAGAAGACAATGATTTAACACCTACTCTGAATTTCAAATATTCAGTAGTTTTTTCAAATTTATTTTTTCTCCCGTTTTCTGGCCCCCTGTACCATGTGACAGACATCAGCCAATTACAGACTGGTATACATATACCCTGTGAGCTTGTGCACATGATAAATAGGATCTTGATCCCCAAAAAGTGTAAATATAAAAAGACTGTGCAAAATTTGATAATGGAAGTAAATTGTAAACTGTCTTAAAACTGCATGTTCTGTCTGAATCATAAAAGTTTATTTTGACTTGAGTGTCCCTTTAATGCTCTTGGTTCCCAGGACTTGCACTAACTTTAGTGCAAGTTCTGGGAGCCGAGCTCAATAAGCCTCCTCTGGCAAGAAGAGGATCGGCTATCGAATTTCATCAGTATTTTTTCATTTTCTGTAATTTTCTTTGGTGCACTCATTTGGATATTCGTTGAGTTAAAATGCAAACAAATATTTTATTTTTGTCAGGAATGTGCATTTATGACAAAATTAATGCACATCTCTAATAGTCTTCTAATTGAGCAAACCGTCCAACTTTGTGCTTTCAAGATTTACAGTGTATAAGATGAATAATTCCTGTTATTGAAAATAATTTAGGTTGTGGTCACTTTCTTCTTCAAGAAAATCAATGTTCTTCTTGAATGAAAATGAAAATTTTGCAAAAGCCGACAAGGCTTTCTTCTCGATCACTGACTAAAAAACTTGTACAGTGTTAAAAAAAAAAAAAAAAATAGAGCCAGTATCCAGTATTGCCTTTATACTAGGGATGGTCGAATGTTTCTAAAAATTCGAAATGTAAAACGAATTTTGATACATTCATTCATTCGAATCGAATTTCGAATGTTTATATAACATTCTAACATTCTATTTTCGAATTTTCATTTTCGAATTTTTCAATAAAATTCGAAAATATTCGTTCGAATAATTGAATGTTTAGCTATATATTCATTCAATTTCGAAATGTAATATTCGAATTCGAATGTGACATTCAAATTCGATATAGTATTTCTAGTCTACAACTGTGTTTAATAAATGTAATATTCAAATTTGAATGCTATATTCGAATTCAAATGTCACATTCGAATTTGAAATAGTATTTCTAGTCTAATACTGTGTTTTAAATGTAATATTCAAATTCTAATGTGATATTCGATTCAAATGTGATATTTGATTCAAATGTGACATTCAAAATAGTGTTTCTAGTCAACAATTGTGTTTTATAAATGTAATATTTGAATTTGAATAAGACATACGAATTTGAATGTAGCATTCGAATTCGAATGTGACATTCGAAAA
This sequence comes from Bombina bombina, assembly GCF_027579735.1. Taxonomy (NCBI): domain Eukaryota; kingdom Metazoa; phylum Chordata; class Amphibia; order Anura; family Bombinatoridae; genus Bombina; species Bombina bombina. Next base: position 582,791,859 of record NC_069503.1, on the reverse strand, counting down.
CTGTAAGAAACATTGGAAAATCGAATTTTTAAGAATATTCGTTCTTATCAACATTCTATTATGTAAATCAAATTTCTACAATAACATTCGTTCTAACATTCAAATTCGAATATAAACACATTCGCCCATCCCTACTTTATACCCCTGTTCAAATGACATGAAAATCGATGAATGTATCAAGCAGGTTGGAAAACAGCACACAAATACTTGCAGGCATGTAGTCCAAGACTGCCAAGTCAAATCTCTTCATACAAACATGGTGACTTGTTAAAAAAGACCTTTAGTGTTTTGTTGCAGGGTCCATAGGAGTAAAAAATATACAATGTTTTGAGCCTACTATAGGCTCTTAGTCATGTACTAAGTCATGTACAGGACTAAAGGCCTATAGCAGTCCCGAAATGTATTTTTTTCTACTATTGACCCTGCAACAAAATAACAGAGCTATTTTTAAGAAAAATTTATGAACTCATATCACGATGGTAAGGGAACAAAAGAGGTTAAAATGATCAATCCAAACATCTATATTGGGAAATATTGATCTGCCAAATAGAGAATTTTTAACATGATAACAGGAACTTGACAGATGGTTTCAGTAGAAAAATATTTTGTGGCTAAGGCTTTCTATTGACAAAAAAACACTAGGGTTTGTTGTGGTAACTCAAACAACACATTTACAATATTGGACAAATTTCAAAACTTGATATTGGCTGAGTACATCAGAAAAACTGTAATTGAGTCCGGAATTAGAAAACTTTCAATTAGAAGAGCAAAATCTAGTGAAACATGTAATACAAATACAAATCTGTAAAAAAAAGAAATAGTGCAAGTTTTTGTATTTTATTTTTTTTAAGGATTTTCCACAGATCTTCATTGAAGTTGTTAAAGGAATAGGAAGGTCAAAATTGAAATGTGCATGAGTGCATTTCAATTTAAAATATTAGCATAATTTTAAAATACTTCAATTAGCAAAAATGCTTCTAGTAAAAGTTATTACTGTCTGCAGCATATACACATATCCTGTGAGGGTCTGTACACCAGTATTCAGACACTACACCTCTCAGAGAGATGCCTAATGAAACGGCTTTAACCCCTTAATGACCAGACCATTTTTCAATTTTCTTACCCTTAATGACAATGGCTATTTTTACATTTCTGCAGTGTTTGTGTTTAGCTGTAATTTCCCTCTTACTCATTTACTGTACCCACACATATTATATACCGTTTTTCTCGCCATTAAATGGACTTTCTAAAGATACCATTATTTTCATCATGTCTTATAATTTACTAAAAAAATAAATAAATAAAATATGAGGAAAAAATGGAAAAAAACACACTTTTTCTAACTTTGACCCCCAAAATATGTTACACATCTACAATCACCAAAAAACACCCATGCTAAAAAGTTTCTAAATTTTGTCCTGAATTTAGAAATACCCAATGTTTACATGTTTTTTGCTATTTTTGCAATTTATGGGGCAATAAATACAAGTAGCACTTCGCTATTTCCAAACCACTTTTTTTCAAAATTAGCGCTAGTTACATTGGAACCCTGATATCTGTCAGGAATACCTGAATATCCCTTGACATGTATATATTTTTTTTTAGAAGACAACCCAAAGTATTGATCTAGGCCCATTTTGGTATATTTCATGCCACCATTTCACCGCCAAATGCGATAAAAAAAAAAAAAAGTTCACTTTTTCAAAATATTTGTCACAAACTTTAGGTTTCCCACTGAAATTATTTACAAACAGCTTCTGCAATTATGGCACAAATGGTTGTAAATGCTTCTCTGGGATCCCCTTTTTTCAGAAATAGCAGACTTATATGGCTTTTGGGTTGCTTTTTGGTAATTAGAAGGCCGCTAAATGCCGCTGTGCACCACACGTGTTTTATGCCCAGGAGTGAAGGGGTTAATTAGGGAGCTTGTAGGGAGCTTGTAGGGTTAATTTTAGCTTTAGTGTAGTGTAGTAGACAACCCCAAGTATTGATCTAGGCCCATTTTGGTATATTTTATGCCACCATTTCACCGCCAAATGCGAGCAAATAAAAAAAAAAACAACATTTTTCACAATTTTAGGTTTCTCACTGAAATTATTTACAAACAGCTTGTTCAATTATGGCAGAAATTGTTGTAAAAGCTTCTCTGGGATCCCCTTTGTTCAGAAATAACAGACTTATATGGCTTTGGCGTTGCTTTTTGGTAATTAGAAGGCTGCTAAATGCTGCTGCGCACCACACGTTAGTTATGCCCAGCAGTGAAGGGGTTAAATTAGGTAGCTTGTAGGGAGCTTGCAGGGTTAATTTTAGAGATCAGCCTCCCACCTGACACATCCCACCCCCTGATCCCTCCCAAACAGCTCTCTTCCCTCCCCCACCTCACAATTGTTCCCGCCATCTTAAGTACTGGCAGAAAGTCTGCCAGTACTAAATAAAAGAGGTTTTTTTTTTTTTTTAAATAAAAATAATAAAGTATTTTAGCTGTGATGGACCCCTGCCTTAGCCCCAACCTCCCTGATCCCCCCTCCAGCTCTCTAACCCTCTCCCCTACCTAATTACCACCATCTTGGGTACTGGCAGCTGTCTGCCAGTACCCAGTTTGGCCCCAAAACCCCCCAAAAAGTATTTTTATTTTATTTTTACTTAAAAAACTATTTCTGTAGTGTAGCAGCCCCCCACAATACCCCCACCCCCGCCCAGATCCTTTTATATATTTTTTTTTTAAAAAAATCCCTTTTTTTCCCCTTTCTGCATCATTCATTGGTGTCAGTGTGGCTAATGTGTGCACGCTAATTATACAATAAAAAGCACAAAAAATATCCTGCGTACCAGATTAAAATAAAATAGAAGCGTTTAAAACAAGAACTGTTGGTAAATCAAATTACCACTCCACAGATCGCTCATTCAGGAAAGCCAAATCCTTATCGAACGTCCTTAGCTGTTCCTTCCGTGTAGCGGTGTGAACAAGGAATCAGCTGTGAACTGCTGCAGAAAGCCGGTTCCGGTTGCTACCGGAAGTCTGTAATCGTCACTGTCAGTGCAGTGTAACATCAATAGGAATCCTCGACGGCCGTTTCGTTCCCTAGCGTGGGAACTTTCTCAAGAGGTTGCTGTAGTATACAGACAAGCTCCACCATAAATACATGTTACTCATATTTCATTGGTTAACAGGAATTGAAATACATGATGACTGTTCACATTATACATAAATATATTACACAGAATATTCATTAGTAATTTGTTAAAACATAATTTCATGATATAACACACTGTTAGAAATCGATTAAAAGACATTAAGAAAATAAACCTCATAAAATCAATTAATCACTATTAAAATCCTGTTAAAAATTGGGTATGTACATATAAAATGTCATGCTGATTCATACTCTCTAAAAATACTAGGGGATTTGGAATTGAGAAGAAGACACTATAATCTGAATGTTAAATACATATATAGTGTATAGTGTCTTCTTCTCAATTCCAAATCCCCTAGTATTTTTTGGGAGTATGAATCAGCATGAAATTTTATATGTACATACCCAATTTTTAACAGGATTTTAATAGTGATTAATTGATTTTATGAGTTTTATTTTCTTAATGTCTTTTAATCAATTTCTAACAGTGTGTTATATCATGAAATTATGTTTTAACAAATTACTAATGAATATTCTGTGTAATATATTTATGTATAATGTGAACAGTCATCATGTATTTCAATTCCAGTTAACCAATGAAATATGAGTAACATGTATTTATGGTGGAGCTTGTCTTTATACTACAGCAACCTCTTGAGAAAGTTCCCACGCTAGGGAACGAAACGGCCGTCGAGGATTCCTATTGATGTTACATTGCACTGACAGTGACGATTACAGACTTACGGTAGCAACCGGAACCGGCTTTCTGCAGCAGTTCACAGCTGATTCCTTGTTCACACCGCTACACGGAAGGAACAGCTAAGGACGTTCGATAAGGATTTGGCTTTCCTGAATGAGCGATCTGTGGAGTGGTAATTTGATTTACCAACAGTTCTTGTTTTAAACGCTTCTATTTTATTTTAATCTGGTACGCAGGATATTTTTTGTGCTTTTTATTGTATAATTGAATAAAACTTTCTTCACTTGAGTCCGGCTGCGCTCTTCTCTGCTTTATTTTTCAGCTTTGCCTTGTTCCAAGGGATCTACGTATGATACACCCCTTTTTGAAGAGCAGCACACACCTGTTTGTATGGTGAGGACTTACAATACCACTACAGCTGCAACTTGTAAGGCATCTCTATTTTTTGAGACTTTTAATGGGACTTATCCTGTATTTCATTTTCAGCAGTGTTGTGGCATGTTTTAACTTTTTCTACTGTTGATCAATACAGTTAAACATTTGTACTTCTTTTCCTTATACAGGAATATATCAGATTTATATTTTTTGCATAATACTTCATTATATTATAATTCTATTATATAATCACTCACAACCTTAGTAGCGCTGATATCTTAGGCCTAGATTTAGAGTTTGGCGGTAGCCGTGAAAACCAGCGTTAGAGGCTCCTAACGCTGGTTTTAGGCTACCGCCGGTGTTTGGAGTCAGTCAGGAAAGGGTCTAACGCTCACTTTTCAGCCGCGACTTTTCCATACCGCAGATCCCCTTACATCAATTGCGTATCCTATCTTTTCAATGGGATCTTTCTAACTCCGGTATTTAGAGTCGTGGCTTAAGTGAGCGTTAGAAATCTAACGACAAAACTCCAGCCGCAGAAAAAAGTCAGTAGTTAAGAGCTTTCTGGGCTAACACCGGTTTATAAAGCTCTTAACTACTGTGCTCTAAAGTACACTAACACCCATAAACTACCTATGTACCCCTAAACCGAGGTCCCCCCACATCGCCGCCACTCGATTAAATTTTTTTAACCCCTAATCTGCCGACCGCCACCTACGTTATCCTTATGTACCCCTAATCTGCTGCCCCTAACACTGCCGACTCCTGTATTATATTTATTAACCCCTAACCTGCCCCCCACAACGTCGTCGCCAGCTACCTACAATAATTAACCCCTAATCTGCCGACCGCAAAGCGCCGCTATTTACGTTATCCTTATGTACCCCTAATCTGCTGCCCCTAACACCGCCGACCCCTATATTATATTTATTAACCCCAAATCTGCCCCCCACAACGTCTCCTATACCTGCCTACACTTATTAACCCCTAATCTGCCGAGTGGACCGCACCACTATTATAATAAAGTTATTAACCCCTAATCTGCCTCACTAACCCTATAATAAATAATATTAACCCCTAATCTGCCCTCCCTAACATCGCCGACACCTAACTTCAAACATTAACCCTTAATCTGCCGACTGGAGCTCACCGCTATTCTAATAAATGTATTAATCCCTAAAGCTAAGTCTAACCCTAACACCCCCCTAAATTAAATATAATTTAAATCTAACGAAATTAATTAACTCTTATTAAATAAATTATTCCTATTTAAAGCTAAATACTTACCTGTAAAATAAATCCTAATATAGCTACAATATAAATTATATTTATATTATAGCTATTTTAGGATTTATATTTATTTTACAGGTAACTTTGTATTTATTTTAACCAGGTACAATAGCTAAAATAGTTAAAATAATTACAAAATTACCTGTAAAATAAATCCTAACCTAAGTTACAATTAAACCTAACACTACACTATCAATAAATTAATTAAATAAAATACCTACAATTACCTACAATTAAACCTAACACTACACTATCAATAAATTAATTAAATACAATACAAATAAATACAATGAAATAAACTAACTAAAGTACAAAAAATAAAAAAGAACTAAGTTACAAAAAATAAAAAAATATTTACAAACATCAGAAAAATATTACAACAATTTTAAACTAATTACACCTACTCTAAGCCCCCTAATAAAATAACAAAGACCCCCAAAATAAAAAAATGTCCTACCCTATTCTAAATTACTAAAGTTCAAAGCTCTTTTACCTTACCAGCCCTGAACAGGGCCCTTTGCGGGGCATGCCCCAAAGAATTCAGCTCTTTTGCCTGTAAAAAAACACATACAATACCCCCCCCAACATTACAACCCACCACCCACATACCCCTAATCTAACCCAACCCCCCCTTAAATAAACCTAGCACTAAGCCCCTGAAGATCTTCCTACCTTATCTTCACCATACCAGGTTCACCGATCGATCCAGAAGAGCTCCTCCGATGTCCTGATCCAAGCCCAAGCGGGGGGCTGAAGATGTCTATGATCCGGCTGAAGTCATCATCCAAGCGGAAGCTGAAGAGGTCCATGATCCGGCTGAAGTCTTCTATCAACTGCATCTTCAATCTTCTTTCTTCCGGATCCATCTTGCAGACCTCCGACGCGGAACATCCTGCTGGCCCGACGGACTACCGACAAATGAAGGCTACTTTAAGGGACGTCATCCAAGATGGCGTCCCTCAAATTCCAATTGGCTGATAGGATTCTATCAGCCAATCGGAATTAAGGTAGGAAAATTCTGATTGGCTGATTAAATCAGCCAATCAGAATCAAGTTCAATGCGATTGGCTGATCCAATCAGCCAATCAGATTGAGCTCGCATTCTATTGGCTGATCGGAACAGCCAATAGAATGCGAGCTTAATCTGATTGGCTGATTGGATCAGCCAATCGGATTGAACTTGATTCTGATTGGCTGATTCCATCAGCCAATCAGAATTTTCCAACCTTAATTCCGATTGGCTAATAGAATCCTATCAGCCAATCGGAATTCGAGGGACGCCATTTAGGATGACGTCCCTTAAAGGAGCCTTCATTCATCGGTAGTCCGTCGGGCCAGCAGGATGTTCCGCGTTGGAGGTCTGCAAGATGGATCCGGAAGAAAGAAGATTGAAGATGCCGTTGATAGAAGACTTCAGCCGGATCATGGACCTCTTCAGCTCCCGCTTGGATGATGACTTCAGCCGGATCATGGACCTCTTCAGCTCCCGCTTGGATGATGACTTCAGCCGGATCATGGACCTCTTCACCTCCCGCTTGGATGATGACTTCAGCCGGATCATGGACCTCTTCAGCTCCCGCTTGGATGATGACTTCAGCCGGATCATGGACATCTTCAGCCCCCCGCTTGGGCTTGGATCAGGACATTGGAGGAGTTCTTCTGGATCGATCGGTGAACCTGGTATGGTGAAGATAAGGTAGGAAGATCTTCAGGGGCTTAGTGTTAGGTTTATTTAAGGGGGGTTTGGGTTAGATTAGGGGTATGTGGGTGGTGGGTTGTAATGTGGGGGGGGTATTGTATGTGTTTTTTATACAGGCAAAAGAGCTGAATTCTTTGGGGCATGCCCCGCAAAGGGCCCTGTTCAGGGCTAGTAAGGTAAAAGAGCTTTGAACTTTAGTAATTTAGAATAGGGTAGGGCATTTTTTTATTTTGGGGGCCTTTGTTATTTTATTAGGGGGCTTAGAGTAGGTGTAATTAGTTTAAAATTGTTGTTATATTTTTCTGATGTTTGTAAATATTTTTTTATTTTTTGTAACTTAGTTCTTTTTTATTTTTTGTACTTTAGTTAGTTTATTTCATTGTATTTATTTGTAGATATTATATTTAATTAATTTATTGATAGTGTAGTGTTCGGTTTAATTGTAGGTAATTGTAGGTATTTTATTTAATTAATTTATTGATAGTGTAGTGTTAGGTTTAATTGTAACTTAGGTTAGGATTTATTTTACAGGTAATTTTGTAATTATTTGAACTATTTCAGCTATTGTACCTGGTTAAAATAAATACAAAGTTACCCTTAAAATAAATATAAATCCTAAAATAGCTATAATATAAATATAATTTATATTGTAGCTATATTAGGGTTTATTTTACAGGTAAGTATTTAGCTTTAAAAAGGAATAATTTATTTAATAAGAGTTAATTAATTTCGTTAGATTTAAATTATATTTAACTTAGGGGGGTGTTAGTGTTAGGGTTAGACTTAGCTTTAGGGGTTAATACATTTATTAGAATAGCGGTGAGCTCCAGTCGGCAGATTAGGGGTTAATGTTTGAAGTTAGGTGTCGGCGATGTTAGGGAGGGCAGATTAGGGGTTAATACTATTTATTATGGGGTTAGTGAGGCGGATTAGGGGTTAATAACTTTATTATAATAGCGGTGCGGTCCGCTCGGCAGATTAGGGGTTAATAAGTGTAGGGAGGTGGAGGCGACGTTGTGGGGGGCAGATTAGGGGTTAATTAATTTAATATAGGGGTCGGCGGTGTTAGGGGCAGCAGATTAGGGGTACATAGGGATAATGTAAGTAGCGGCGGTTTACGGAGCGGCAGATTAGGGGTTAATAATAATATGCAGTGGTCAGCGATAGCGGGAGCGGCAGAATAGTTAATAAGTGTAAGGTTAGGGGTGTCTAGACTTGGGGTACATGTTAGGGTGTTAGGTGCAGACATAGGAAGTGTTTCCCCATAGGAAAAAATGGGGCTGCGTTAGGAGCTGAACGCGGCTTTTTTGCAGGTGTTAGGTTTTTTTTCAGCTCAAACAGCCCCATTGTTTCCTATGGGGGAATCATGCACGAGCACGTTTTTGAAGCTGGCCACGTCCGTAAGCAACTCTGGTATCGAGAGTTGAAGTTGCGTTAAATATGCTCTATGCTCCTTTTTTGGAGCCTAACGCAGCCATTCTGTGGACTCTCAATACCAGAGTTATTTTAAAGGTGCGGCCAGAAAAAAGCCAGCGTTAGCTACACGGGTCGTTACCGACAAAACTCTAAATCTAGCCGTTAGTTTTTCTTTTTACTTAGTACTCTATTGTTTCTTATACCAGATGATTATATCACACAGTTCTTAAACAAGAGTTTTTTGACTGCTGTTAAAGATCCAAACTGCATCATTTGGCACAACTGAGTGCCTTTTCTAAATGTGAGTACTCTACACTTATTTGTACTCCTTCAAGTCTTGTTATATGACTGATACACACATGTGGTGCCTCTTCCGTTTTATCGTTCTTCTGTAGAGCCATCACATTTTTTGTGTGAGGAGAAAGTGCAGTCATCCGTATCGTCTACCAGAAGATTATTACATTCAGAAAAGCACTTCTAAACCTATGACTTTTTATCTGGAGTTCTGAGCATATTTTCCATTTTTTTTATACTGTGTATATACACACACACACACACACACACACATATATATATATATATATATATATATATATATATATATATATATATGTATATTCTGGACTTTTTATTTGATAATCTCATATTCCTTGCTTGGGGTTTGTGTTATTCATTAGCTTGTACACTATTAGCGCCTCCTATTGGATGGTATACCATCTTGTATTTTCTACCATCTCAGAGAGTCAGCAGTGGCTTGTATGGCAAAATCTTCAGAAGCAATAAACACCACTGCAGGCTCTCTGAAAATGTGTGCTGCCTTCACAGGATATGTGCATATGCTGCAGAAAAACAGTAATAATAACTGATACTAGAAGCATTTTTGCTAATTGCAGTATATAGCATAAATTCACATCTCAATTTTGACATTTCTATCCCTTTAAGCTAAAGTGAAAGTTTTTTGTTATTTTTTTAGTTAAAGGGACACTGTACTTAAAAATTTGCTTTTGTAATTCAGAAAGAGCATGCAATTTTAAGCAACTTTCTAATTTACTCCTATTATCAATTTTTCTTTGTTCTCTTGCTATCATTATTTGAAAATGAAGGCATCTAAGCTTTTTTTTTGGCTTCAGTACTCTGGACAGCACTTTTTTATTGGTGGATGAATTTATCCACCAATCAGCAAAGACAACCCAGGTTGTTCACCAAAAATGGTCCGGCATCTAAACTTACATTCTTGCATTTCAAATAAAGATACAAAGAGAAAGAAGAAAATTTGATACTAGGAGTAAATTAGAAAGTTGCTTAAAATTTCATACTCAATCTGAATAACGAAAGAACATTTTTGGGTACAGTGTCCCTTTAAAGAGGCATGAAAATATAATTTAAACTTTTATGGTTTGATAAAACTTTTCAATTTACTTGTATCCTTTTTTGAGAAGCATACATAGGTAGGCTCAGGAGCTGCAATGCTCCATTGGGAGCTAGCTGGTGATCTAGCCCTGTACCTCCAAGCAGAACAAAACTGTAGGTTTTGATTAATAAAACTGTAAATCTGCTTGCATTGCAAACATTAGTGCAAGAATATATAAAACAGAGAAAAAAAAAATGAAATGCATAATTTCATAATTATTTGAATGCACATTTGAATTCTAACTAGGCTCCTGTTACAATCTGCTTGATTTTTTTTACAACTCATGCAAACTTTGCTGATGTCCTTGCTTCTTTCTCTTAGCCATTCCAAACTATTGCAAAACATTACAAGTTCATAGGATTGATGCCCTTAAATATAGACAATTATTTTGGGAACTCAATGACCTTTAGGAACATCAGATATAACTCTATAATTTGAGAAGCTCTTGGCTTCAGTTGAGAGTCCATTTACATTAAAAAGAAGATGAGAACTTTTTATTAAAGAAAGATGGAGTACCAGTCAACTAGGAAGAAACCATTATATGTAACATAACTGAAATATGAAGCTTCCTAATTCTGTAATACTGCCCTTGCTGCCACCATCCTGCCACCTGGTTTTTTTTGGCTGAGATGACGGAGCAGCCTACCTAAGGGAAAAGGGAAACTATTTTTTTTTCCCTTATGGGGGTCGATCCGATAAAAATCGTCGCCCGCAAAAGCTGGTGACGCCAATATTTGTGCGGGTTTGGTATCCTATATACGGCGTAACCTAGAAGTTACGCGCGTATATTTCTGCCGTCGCCCGTAGTTTTTTGGGCCATAGGCAGGTATACCAAACCCGCGCAGTTTGGTATCCAATATACAGCGTAAGGACTTATGTGGCGAAAATGGAGAAATCTTACTCTATTTTCACCTCGCCACAAAAAGCAGCCGTAAGAAGCCTTACGCTGACTATTGGAGCCCCGTAACTCCCTAAACTGGCTGCTAAAATAAACCTAACACCTAACGCATGCGCAATGTCTATCTCCCTGTCAACCGCGATCTGCTAAATAAAACCTAACACCTAACGCATGCGCAATGTCTATCTCCCTGTCAACCGCGATCCCCCGCCGCAATCCCTAATAAAGTATTTAACCCCTAAACCGCCGCCATCTACATAAACTAACCCCCTACTGTGAGCCCCTAAAACCGCCACCATCTAACTGATCTATCCCCTAATGTGAACCCCTTACACCGCCGCCATCTATATTAAAATTATTAACCCCTAATTTAATCTACCTACCCCGCCGCCAGCTATATTATCTATATTAACCCTAAGTATATTATAGTTAATATAGTTATTACATTATATATATTAACTATATTAACTCTAATTATATTAGGGTTAATATAGTTAATATATTTACTATAGTATTTATATAAACTATATTAACTCTATCTAACCCTAACACCCCTAACTAAATTCTTATTAAATAAATCTAATTCATATTATAAACTAAAATATTCCTATTTAAATCTAAATACTTACCTATAAAATAAACCCTAAGATAGCTACAATATAATTAATAATTACATTATAGCTATGTTAGGGTTTATATTTATTTTACAGGTAAATTGTTAATTATTTTAACTAGGTATAATAGCTATTAAATAGTTATTAACTATTTAATAGCTACCTAGTTAAAATAATTACCCAATTACCTGTAAAATAAATCCTAACCTAAGTTACAAATACACCTACACTATCAATAAATTAAAGAAACTACAAATATCTATCTAAAAATACAATTAAATAAACTAAACTAAATTACAAAAAAAACAAACACTAAATTACAAAAAATAAAAAAAAGATTACAAGATTTTTAAGCTAATTACACCTATTCTAAGCCCCCTAATAAAATAATAAAGCCCCCCAAAATAAAAAAATTCCCTACCCTATTCTAAATTTAAAAAAGTTCAAAGCTCTTTTACCTTACCAGCCCTTAAAAGGGCCTTTTGTGGGGGCATGCCCCAAAGAAAACTGCTCTTTTGCCTGCAAAAAAAAACACAATACCACCCCCCAACATTACAACCCACCACCCACATACCCCTAATCTAACCCAAACCCCCCTTAAATAAACCTAACACTACCCCCCTGAAGATCTCCCTACCTTGTATTCACCCAGCCGGGCCGAACTCCTCATCCGATCTGGGCGATGTGTTCCAGCAAGCGGCAGTGAAGTCTTCTTCCATCCGGGCGATGTGTTCCAGCAAGCGGCAGAGTCTTCTTCCATCGGCGATGTCTTCAAGCAAATCGGCATCTTCAATCTTATTTCTTCGCTCCTCCGCCGCGGAGCATCCTTCCGGCACGACGACTTCCCAAGTTCAATCAGCCAATCAGATTGAACTTGAATCTGATTGGCTGATTCAATCAGCCAATCAGATTTTTCTACCTTAATTCCGATTAGCTGATAGAATCCTATCAGCCAATCGGAATTCGACGGACGCCATCTTGGATGACGTCATTTAAAGGAGCCTCATTCGTCGGGAAGTCGTCGTGCAGGAAGGATGCTCTGCTGGGGAGGAGGGAAGAAAGAAGATTGAAGATGCCGATATGCTTGAAGACATCGCCGATGGAAGAAGACTCTCTGCCGCTTGCTGCAACACATCGCCCGGATGGAAGAAGACTTCACTGCCGCTTGCTGGAACACATCGCCCGGATCGGATGAGGAGTTGGGCCCGGCTGGGTGAATACAAGGTAGGGAGATCTTCAGGGGGTAGTGTTAGGTTTATTTAAGGGGGGTTTGGGTTAGATTAGGGGTATGTGGGTGGTGGGTTGTAATGTTGGGGGGTGGTATTGTGTTTTTGTTTTGCAGGCAAAAGAGCAGTTTTCTTTGGGGCATGCCCCCACAAAAGGCCCTTTTAAGGGCTGGTAAGGTAAAAGAGCTTTGAACTTTTTTTAATTTAGAATAGGGTAGGGAATTTTTTTATTTTGGGGGGCTTTATTATTTTATTAGGGGGCTTAGAATAGGTGTAATTAGCTTAAAAATCTTGTAATCTTTTTTTTATTTTTTGTAATTTAGTGGTTTTTTTTTTGTAATTTAGTTTATTTAATTGTATTTTTAGATAGATATTTGTAATTTCTTTAATTTATTGATAGTGTAGGTGTATTTGTAACTTAGGTTAGGATTTATTTTACAGGTAATTGGGTAATTATTTTAACTAGGTAGCTATTAAATAGTTAATAACTATTTAATAGCTATTATACCTAGTTAAAATAATTAACAATTTACCTGTAAAATAAATATAAACCCTAACATAGCTATAATGTAATTATTAATTATATTGTAGCTATCTTAGGGTTTATTTTATAGGTAAGTATTTAGATTTAAATAGGAATATTTTAGTTTATAATATGAATTAGATTTATTTAATAAGAATTTAGTTAGGGGTGTTAGGGTTAGATAGAGTTAATATAGTTTATATAAATACTATAGTAACTATATTAACTATATTAACCCTAATATAATTAGGGTTAATATAGTTAATATATATAATATAATAACTATATTAACTATATTAACCCTAATATAATTAGGGTTAATATAGTTAATATAGCTGGTGGCGGTGTAGGGGGATTAGATTAGGGGTTAATACATTTATTATAGGTGGCCGCGGTGTAGGGGGATGTAGATTGTAGGCAAAAGAGCAGTTTACTTTGTGACAAAGCCCCGCCAAAAGCCCTTTTAAGGGCTGGCAAAAGAGCTGAATTCTTTGGGGCATGCCCTGCAAAAAGCCCTTTTAAGGGCTGGCAAAAGAGCTGTTACTTTGGGGCAATGCCACGCAAAAAGCCCTTTTCAGGGCTATTTATAGGGTTAGACTTAGGTTTAGTGGTAGGGATAGTTTAGTATTTCAGGGGTTAAATAATTTAATATAGCTGGCGGCGGTATAGGGGGATTAGATTAGGGGTTAATAATTTTAAAATAGATAGCGGCGGGGTAGGGGCTCACTTTAGGGGGTAGGCAAGGTAGATGGCGGCGGTGTTAGGGGCTCACTGTAGGGGGGTTATCGATTTAATATAGCTGGCGGCGGTTTAGGGGTTAATAATTTTATTAGGTTGCGACGGGCTCCGGGAGGGGCGGTTTAGGGGTTAATACATATTTTATTGTTAGGATAGTGAGGGGGGATAGCGGATAGAGGGTTAGACGTGTCGGGCTATGTTAGGGAGGCGTGTTAGACATTGCGGGTGATTTAGACTTTAGTCAGGTTTTGTAGGCGCCGGCAGTTTCTAAAGTGCCGTAAGTCACTGGCGACGCCAGAAATTTGTACTTGCGCAGATTTCTGGACATCGCTGGTTTATCCGACTTACGGCACTTTAGCATCTGACGGCGCAGTATATGGGATAGCTCGAGTTGAGAGCTGAAACTACGGGCGACGCGGGTTCCCTCGCTTGCGCCGCAAACTACGATCTATATCGGATCGCGCCCATGGTCAGCAATTGAGGTTACCAAATTTCACCAAGAGTGATGGACTAACTTTGTATCTAAGTAGGTTGTTTACTGGATCTATAAATTAAATACCCAAGTACCTTTGAGATTTAACTCAAAATCTGATAAAATAAATCTTAGAAGGTCTGCCTAATATTGTTCAATCCATTTTTTATTAGCTGTATTATTTATATACAGTTATGTATTTTCTAATTATTTTTAACATACCTTATTTGCTTTAAATTATTTTGGATTCATGTGGGGTTAATTCATTTAATCTGAACCTAGTTTGGGTAAATTAATTGTTTGTTTCAAAAGATGGCTTCAGATACAACATTTTCGGCTAGGTTATGAGTGTAGCACGATTTATTGCTCTCGCTCGCGTGTTAACATTGCGCAAACATTTTTCACAGTGCTAACGTATTTTCTTCCCATAAGAGTCAATGGAGATCACAAACTGAACAAAAAAAATGTATGCTTGTGCACTAACCGACAGTTATAAAAATGTCATATTCCATTGTTCTTCACATACAGAACAATGTAATTTTTATTGTAAATGCATATATATATATCACACAACCACTGCACTCACTGTATGTGTCAATGAAGCCTCCAAAACACAATCCAAGAATAATCACCTCGCACCGGTTTAATCAATCAAAATCACCACTTTATTTTCACATTGCGGTGTTACCTTACATCCAGCGTTTTGGTCTTCCACCTGGGACCTTTGTCAAGGATACAGTAATAGCTCTATAATACACATAAACCCACTCACCTTAAATAATATCCCCAAGTGAATATCGCCACACATCTTGCAGCTCAAACCGGAACAGCAGGCACCAACTTGCGGTGATGAAATCACCACTATATACACAGAGAAATACGTGCATCTTAAAAACTTACTGGGAAAGGAAAAATATATTGTAGCCTACTCCCCAAACATGCGCTTTTATGATGGCGCTTTTATAATAGCACATGTTTGGGGAGTAGGCTGCAATATATTTTTAAGCTTTTAAGATGCACGGATTTCTCTGTGTATACAGCGGTGACGTCATCACTGGAAGTTAGTGCCGGCTGTTCCGGTTTGAGCTGCAAGAGGTGTGGCGATATTCACTTGGGTGAGTGGGTTTATGTGTATTATAGAGCTATTACTGTATCCTTGACAAAGGTCCCAGGTTGAAGACCGAAACGTTGGATGTAAGGTAACACCACAATGTGAAAATAAAGTGGTGATTTTGATTGATTAAACCGGGTGCAAGGTGATTATTCTTGGGTTATATATATATATATATATATATATATATATATATATATATATAAATGTATCAGAACAGAGAGAACAGCACTCCTGAGATAGAACAAAAGCTAGAATAACTTCCATGCCTGTTCATTGCAACGCAGGGTGCACATTCTTTTAGCACACTATGCCCCTTCACAGAGAAAAAATATCCTGTAGCATATCAGTCTGACCCTGCCCAATGACAGTCCAGCGCCAAAATACCAGGAAATTCTTCTCTGAACAAGAGAAATAACAATCCCAGATGATCGTTTCGGCCTTCTGTGGACCTCGTCAGTAAGGTGCAGTTGTATCTCTCTAAGGGCATGTCTGGTTTCCCCATTCCCCGAAACGATCATCTGGGTTGTTGTTTCTCTTGTTCAGAGAAGAATTGCCTGGTATTTTGGCGCTGGACTGTCATTGGGCAGGGTCAGACTGATATGCTACAGGATATTTTTTCTCTGTGAAAAGGCATAGTGTGCTAAAAGAGTGTGCACCCTGAGTTACAATGGAAATGAACAGGCATGGAAGTTATTCTAGCTTTTGTTCTATCTCAGGAGTGCTGTTCTCTCTTCTGATATTTATACAAATTACTCTTGGGTCTCCCTAAGAGTAATGGGGGAAACCAGATGTGGACTCCTTGCACACATGCCCTTACAGAGATACAACTGCACCTCACTTTTGAGGCCCACAGAAGGCCGTAACAATCGTCTGGGGTTGTTGTTTCTTTTGTACAAAGAAGAATTGCCTGGTATTTTGGCGCTGGACTGTCATTGGGCAGGGTCAGACTGATATGCTACAGGATATTTTTTTCTCTGTAAAAAGGCATAGTGTGCTAAAAGAGTATGCACCCTGAGTTGCAATGGAAATGAACAGGCATGGACGTTATTATAGCTTTTGTTCTATCTCAGGAGTGCTGTTCTCTCTTCTGATATATATATACATATATATACCTGTGTATCTATTCCATGTCCGAACTCATCTGAACAACAGAGATTAAGGTATTTGTATCCTGTAGGTTAATTAGACCCCCAAAATGATAAAATTATTTTTAGACCATGTCCTCACATTTCAGATTAGGCAACTGGATTCTTGTGAATGCATGTCCAATTCCTGTGGAAAATTAAAACCGCACAATTTTTAGAGTTACATTAAAGGAATTAAAATTGAGTTTTATGTTCAATAAATTCATTATTTGTAAACATGAAACATTTGATATATAGTAAAGTATTAGATTTCAGAAAATATATTTATTTTAAACAGACTGATTTAGCAAATCAGTTATGGGTCATTACCTTGCTTGATTTTTACGAGTTTCTGCTAATTAATTGTGCTGCTGACATGATACATTTGAGCTGCTTCTATCTCTTGAAGCACATTGTTTAGTCTGATCTCTTTAGTATTTAACCCCTCACCTCTCAGTCTCCTACTGTTTGTCAGCATTACTACCACAGAGTATTAAGTGCTTCATTGCTTAGCTCTACGGACAATTACAAAATAACTTTTTCTTTTATATCTTAGGACAAAATAGCCCACTATGTCTTCAATACGGATTTATTTAATTAATGCTAATAATGCTATATTTAAACAATGCATTTACAGTATTCATAATAAACAAATGACAAGATTTTTAAACTAATTAAACCTAATCTAATCCCCCTAACAAAATAAAAAAGCCCCCCAAAATAAAAAAGCCCTACCCTACACTAAATTACAAATAGCCCTTAAAAGGGCCTTTTGCAGGGCATTGCCCCAAAGTAATCAGCTCTTTTACCTGTAAAAAAAAATTACAAACCCCCCAACATTAAAACCCACCACCCACACAATCAACCCTACTCTAAAACCCACCCAATCCCCCCTAACACTAACCCCTTGAAGATCACCCTACCATGAGAAGTCTTCACCCAACTGGGCCGAAGTCCTCAACAAAGCCAGCAGAAGTGGTCATCCAGACGGGCAGAAGTGGTCCTCCAGACAGGCAGAAGTCTTCATCCAGACGGCATATTCTATCTTCATCCATCCGGCGCGGAGCGGCTCCATCCTCAAGAAATCCGACGCGGAGCATCTTCTTCTGACGACGTCTTCTTCAACAATGACGGTTTCTTTAAGTGACATCATCCAAGATGGCGTCCCTTCAATTCCGATTGGCTGATAGAATTCTATCAGCCAATCGGAATTAAGGTAGGAAAAATCCTATTGGCTGATGCAATCAGATGATAGGATTGAACTGGCATTCTATTGGCTGATTGGAACAGCCAATAGAATGCAAGCTCAATCCTATTGGCTGATTGGATCAGCCAATAGTATTGAACTTCAATCCTATTGGCTGATTGCACCTTAATTGATTGCACCTGATTGCACCTACCTTAATTCTGATTGGCTGATAGAATTCTATCAGCCAATCGGAATTGAAGGGACACCATCTTGGATGACGTCACTTAAAGGAACCGTCATAGTTGAAGAAGACGTCGTCAGAAGAGGATAGTCTGCGTCAGATGTCTTGAAGATGGAGCCGCTCCGCGCCGGATGGATGAAGATAGAAGATGCCATCTGAATGAAGACTTCTGCCCGTCTGGAGGACCACTTCTGCCGGCTTCGTTGAGGACTTCGGCCCGGTTGGGGGAAGACTTCTCACGGTAGGGTGATCTTCAAGGGGTTAGTGTTAGGTTTTTTTAAGGGGGGATTGGGTGGGTTTTAGAGTAGGGTTGGTTGTGTGGGTGTTGGGTTTTAATGTTGGGGGGGTTTGTAATTTTTTTTACAGGTAAAAGAGCTGATTACTTTGGGTGAATGCCCCGCAAAAGGCCCTTTTAAGGGCTATTTGTAATTTTGTGTAGGGTAGGGATTTTTTTATTTTGGGGGGGCTTTTTTATTTTGTTAGGGGGATTAGATTAGGTGTAATTAGTTTAAAAATCTTGTAATTTGTTTATTATTTTCTGTAATTTAGTGGGGGGGTTTTTTGTACTTTAGATAATTTTATTTAATTTTATTTAGTTTAGGGAATTTATTTAATGATAGTGTAGTGTTAGGTGTAATTGTTAGGGTTAGGGTTAGACTTAGGTTTAGGGGTTAATAAATTTAATATAGTGGCGGCGACATTGGGGGCGGCAGATTCGGGTTAATAAATGTAGGTAGGTGGCGTGGTGTAGAGGGGGCAGATTAGGGGTTAATAAATATAATGTAGGTTGCGGCGGTGTAGGGGGCGGCAGATTAGGGTGATACGTATAATGTAGGTGGCGGCGGTGTAGGGGGCTGCAGATTAGGGGTTAATAAGTATAATTTAGGTGGCGGTGGGCTCCGGGGAGCAGCGGTTTAGGGGTTAAAAACACTTTATTTAGTTGTGGCGTGGTCCATGAGCGGTGGTTTAGGGGTTAATACATTTATTAGAGTTATGGTGGGCTCCGGGAGTGGCGATATAGGTTGTAAACAGTGTAGTATAGTGTGGGTGTTTAGCGACAGGGTACCAAGAAAGCTGTGTAAAAGCCGAAGAGCAGCGAGATCGGTGACTGTTAGTTAACAACAGTCTGCTGCTCATCGCCCCGTACTTGGTGCCCTGCTTTTTGACAGCTTTTTTGATAATTTTGGAGAACGTATTCAGGTCCGCGGCAGCGATGTTAGGCGAGCGTATTGGTGCTGTTGAATGCAAGTAAGTTGACGGCTTGATAAATAGATGCCATAGTGTTTTGTAATAGGGATCATATCTTTTAAAATCTTCCATACAGATATTCACATATAAAGGAAAATGTTAGCCCATAGCTGTGCAATTTTTCAAGTAAAAAGGACCATCATTCACAAAATATTTCCTGATTTACAGACAAGAAAGATCATCAACTAGTAATTTATACATTTTGCATCATAATTTTGATGTGTTATTACTGTCTACATCAAAGCACTTATATCATATTTATGTGGGATGCTTCCATATAGTTCATATAGTGAAGTCACATGTCGAGTGACCCAATAATAACCTTGTTTAAACTAAATTGATTTACCAACTGAATCAAGTGATAACCTGGAGTTCTTTCTATCAAATATTGTAAAAATATATTAATCCACTTCTCTGTGAGCTCACATATAAAATGTCTTAGGGTTTGATATAAAAGATTTAAAAAATATTAAAAAAAAAGTAATGTGATGACATACTGAAAGTAAGGGTTAACTCTTGCCTTATCATTTACTCCTTTAGAGCGACTGTGCTGGACATTGCATTGTTCACCAGCACTGTCTAGTAATGTAATTGCCT
Source organism: Bombina bombina (assembly GCF_027579735.1). Lineage (NCBI taxonomy): Eukaryota > Metazoa > Chordata > Amphibia > Anura > Bombinatoridae > Bombina > Bombina bombina. The sequence goes on along the minus strand of NC_069503.1, from coordinate 582,771,850 downwards.
GGCTACTGTATCTTCAGGAAGCAGGTCCATTACACTCTTCACTTTTGTCTCCCCTTTTCCTTTTCATGCACATTTTATGCATGTGTAATATTCCCGTAAAGCAGCAATGTGCATTTCATTTTTTACTAAATGTCCTTTTAATATACTCTCAATGGTTGTTCCTCACTGACCCACTGTAAAGCTTTTGAGCACGACTGGAGCCTCCCTATACTTATCTGTGCTTACTTGCGCACAGTCGGAGCTGTATGTGGTAACATTTGGCCTTTACATTGCACTAAGGGCCGCAGTGTTTGGAGATCCAGAAACGCTGAAAAAGTTGGATCCTCTACTGCAGGAGACAGGTGCCACACTTAATAGTTTCAGATTAGCACAGCTGACTGACTGAATTTGTTCATGCTATCTTCTGATCTTTTATTAAGATATTGTGCTTAAGTTAGCGCTCCCTTTTATGTTATTTTGTGGAAATTGCCTATAACCTTGTCTTTGGCACTAAGACTAAATGGGAGGTGTTAAAATGCACTCTCAGACTCCCATTCAGTGATTGGTTATTGTTTCATGGAGAACAATGCATATCTGTTCCCAACCAGTTATTGTGACCCTACCCTTTTTTTGGACCATGCTACCTGTATTACCCTCTAGGATATGAACTTCTTAAACTGTTATACTGTTTATTGGATTTAGGAACTGTGTTCTGACTTACGTATCTGCCTTATCCCTCTGCTTAAACAGCTGGTTCTAGACTGTTTCTCTGGCTGTGACCCCTGGCTTGTCTACGGTTTATTCTACAGTTTTCCTGGCATCTGAAAGCTGCTCATTTCCTGCATGACTGGTTCCAGCTATAAGCACAGGACATTCAATTATTACCTTATACCTTTTAAGTCTAGAGCAATTTTGTGTGGTGTTTAGCCATAGGCCCACACCTTCCTGAAGTTGTGTTGTAAGCATGTCTAACCAAAAAATATTCCACAGATTAATGAGCAACTACATTTGACATTATCTTTAATACCAAAGACATTAATAAATGTATACCTACTAAAGACCAAGGGGGTAGGGGAATGGATCTTTGTCTTGAGCTTAGAAATTCCTTGCCCAGCCCTGAGCAACGGACCAAGGGTTTCTTGTTAAGAAGCATCTCTAGATGCATAAATGCATTCTCAAAACAAATGTAAGTTTTTTTAGTGATGTAGAAATTGGTGAAGACTTAAAAGTACTGAAGTCTTAGGCCAGTTTGTAGGAGTTGGAGTGTTAACAATGCTTCAAAAATCACTACAATGTCAAAAATATTAAAAATAATCAACATGGATTTAAATTTTGTGACTTCCGAAAAAAGCCACTAAATGTAACCACATGAACAAAGGGGCAACATCATGTGGAACAACTGGGGGGTAGCCTTTCAGGCAAAGAACTGATAAAGATAATTGATAGGGTCTATAAAATATAGATGGTAGGACTTACGGTACTTGTTTAAATAAAATATTTGTTTTTCTTAAAACAAACATCCCGGAGGCCAACTTTTACCCCCAATAGAATTAAACTTCAATAATAATAATGAAAAGCAATAATTCCAGTTGCTTAATGTACTGACACAGATATAATTATGTTTGGATGAATGCAAATTGAATTGTTTTTTCTATTTATCAAGTTGTGAATGCTGTCTTAGAATTCTCTAATAGAGGTTAGCCATAATTACACACATTTTACTCCAATAAATTAGATGCACTACATGAGTACATTAGGAAACTTCTAAAAATATCTTCCCAGGAGATTTTGGCAATAAACTTCAGAAGCAGAACACGTAAAATGGTGCCTACAGCCAATACAACTCATACTGCAAAATGCTAATCATAAATTATTTTTCTTACCTTTAATCATTCTTAATTTAAAGAGATCAGTAGTAAATCACAAATGCAATTTTCCGTACGTAATATCTCTCAGATTAATAAAGTTAAGTGCAGTTTCTATTTAGCTTCAGGGTGTACTTTTTCCAAAATCAGGATTAAGTGATTGACTTTTATTATAGTTGATTCATTTGAAACAAGTAGAATTACAAATATACTTCAATAGGAAAATGTCCAAAAACCTTAACATTCACAAGATTCTTTTTTAATATGGTGAACAAGGTATAATGTAGGAAATGGAATGAAGAATCAAGTTTTTTAACTCATCTGAGAACTTTCGCTATGCTGTCTATTCTTTTTTGGTTAAGGTAAAGCATGCTGTGTTGGTTTGTTTTGTTAGCAGTATTAAAATTAAAATACCTGTGAATTAAACATAGAGTATCAGTTACTGTTTTCTTCATATTATTTGTCTTATTCAGGGGCGGACCTATTGCACTAGGGACCAAGGCTGAGGGGGGACCCACACAGAGACATACAAATGTAAAAAAGTGTTCTGCATATTTTTGCTAATGTTAGGGTTCCAGACAGTGCTGACTGCCGATGTCATATGACAAAGAATGGGTGTGGGGGGCACATAGAGACCTTAAATAGTACCTATAAAAATGTTCTGCATATAGTTGCTTTTTTAATTTTGTGTGGTGACCACTTTGTCGACATCACATGACAAGCACTGAGCCAGCCAGCCAATCCATACTGGAATGCAAAACTCCTAAGGGTTACTCATGACTGGTGGAGACCCTTAAGGGAGGGGCTGACATACCCTAGCTCAGTCTGGAAGTTCCTGACTTCAGCGCATGCCATGAGAGCTGGAGTGCGGGGGGGGCATATGAGGATGATTTCCAGACAGTGTGTGCACTATAGTTTGGTGTGACTCTGCAAGAGCCAAGTCAAGAAGAAGAGATGTCCTGGACCTTGGTTTGGTGTGAAGTCAGTTAATGAGTGCACTACTGCACTGTGTATCGGGGCCGGTGAGCGACAGTGCGGCACTTGGCACATACCTCCCAACATTTCAATATCCAAAAGAGGGACACCACCCCCCACACTTGAGCAAAAGTATGATATGTGGTGGGCAGGAGCAGGGAAGGGGTCTGGGGAGTGGGTTTAACAAGTAGCAGAAAATAACACACATGAAGTTTAAAAAAAAAAAAAAGTATAGCACTCTGATAACTGAGTTTTGTTATTAGGTGGACGCTTTCTGGTTGCCTAGGTAACCACCAAGCTCCTTCCTCACTCTGCAACCGGTAATGTGTGAAGACTTTGCTTGAAGCAAACATTTAACTGACAGCAGAATGAATATTTCTAGCAAATTAAAGCTGCTACTTTTTTTTACAGTGTTTTTCTTATGTTTGTACATGATACTCCCGAGGTTTAGCAGGTATTAAGTGCTTTGTGTAAAAAATAGGCATTTGGAGCAGTATATAAACCCACAAAAACTTTAACCCTGTATACAGCTTTCAAATAATTTGCTTATGCTGCCGAACAGTTCATAGACCACTACAGATCACGCAGCAAAAAATTAAACTATTCAGCTCAGCACCCTCCCCAACCCCGTGCCGCCACACCTCAACCCACACTGCCGCCCCCACCCCCCTCCCCTTACCCTCCTGCCTTGGTAGTAAGACCTCCTCTCTAACATGCAGGATTAGAAGCAATGCCTGCTTTATGTGACATAATAATGGAGACAAGGTGCAGTAACTCCACACAATGCAGGGATAGGGCTATGAGTATGTGGCAAAACCCATCGTACAACTGTAAAGCAATAAATTGTGTATAAACAGCCTGGTATTAAAGGGGAGATAAATCTCTAGCGATGCTGAAGATCTGACTCTGAGTCTTAACTTCTCTCAGATCTTACCCGTGGCCAGTGTAGTCCTGACCCGCCATTCTCAGAGACTCACAGCACACAGCCACACTAGTAAGTAGACACAGTGAGGCTCCTGAGGTGACTAGTCAGAACTTCCAAGTTAGTCCTCGAGACAACCATTGTGGCACTGTCGCTGCCTTCTCATGCCTGAGCCAACACGGCATGCAGTAACAAGCACCAAAAACCACTGACTGTGTATTGGTAGCATGTGGTCACGTGATGACCATGTATGGGCCCAATAGAATTTAAAAAAAAAAAAATGTAAAAATGTTTAATTTTTTTTAAATGCATAAGGCAATGCGGGACAGATGTCAATCATCCCAGGACAGCGGAACGGACCCCTAAAATCGTGACTGACCCACAACAATTGGGACAGTTGGGGGGGTATGCCCAGTAAAAATATACATGCAGGGCACATTCTTCCCAGATAGCAGTAGCAAGAGTTAGGAAGACCGCTGATTATTGTCATGGGCAGATTCTATCAGTAATGCATATCCCCTATGAGTTTTATAAGAACCTTCTTATTCTTCGAACTGGAAATAAAATAAAAATAAAAAAAGGAGGAATGTATTGGAGATATGATTATAGAGTATAATTTTTAAAATGGAAAATAACAAGTTGGACAACTAAATAAATTAATGAGAAAAAAAGTAAAAGCCAAATGAAATATCAAATCTTTGCTAATGACCTAACAAGGAATTTCTGCAAATGAACAGCACAAACCATATTAATATTAAGACATTTTCGGGTTTCAGTGCTTAGGTAATTGTAAAACATTAAAGCTTAAAGGGACAGTCTACAATCTGATTAAACATTAATCCATACCTTCGATTTACAAACAAATACCTGCAAACAAAGTTGATGAAGGGTATTTTATCTATAATGATTAGAATGAGGCCGAAACACCCGGAAGATGTAGTGAAAAAAAATGACACCCACACTGCCAAGTTCAGCTTGTAAGTGCTTGGGAAAACACTCTGCGCATGCACTACTGCAAAATAGCGATGTCACTATATTTTACTTGCACAAGTCTTGAAAGGCAAAGAGAAGGGAATTAAGGGGGGGGTTTGGGGGCCATATCTATAGCAAAATAAAGTTACTCATCGTAAAATTACTGGTTTACCGGTCGATCTGCAATGTATGCAAAGGGGTGCAGTGGTATGTTTTTAGGTGATCTTCCAGGCAAGGGGTTCCCCTCAGCCTCCCGGGGACCCGTCCTCCGACCGGGGAAGCCGCGGTAGGCTCGGGGGCCGCGGGGAGCTCGCTACCTTTTACGGCCACCGGGGTAAGACTGTTTAAATGGGTGTAGAGTGTCCATTTAACTTGTACACTTGCTACAGCAGTTGAATACAGGCATTTGCTTCTGTTCTTTATCATGTATTGTTTTCTCCAAGCTCATGCCTTCACATATACAGTAGACATCCCTGACTCACAAATTTCAGTGTACACATGCATTTCCTAGGATGGAATACACATATGTAACTGTGCCTCATGCAGTAACAACTGGATATTGATATTAAAATTATATCCCAGGGAAATACTACTGACAGACACACAATACTATTGACCACATTAATAATGCAGACATTTAACACCTTAGCTTCTGAAAAGTACTTTACTGCATTATTGTGTGATGTTCCTTCCTTATGTGACAGCAGAGGACAATGCTCATTGAAGAAAGGAACACATCACACAGAATGTGTTTTCTTTATTAATGTAGTCAATACTAATATATATACTGTATATATTAATTAATAGAGGATACATTTAAGGGGCAGATTAAGGGGCAGATTACAAGTAGAGCGCTAAACATCGCTTTTGTGAAAGCAATATTAACGCTACACTAATACCAGCGCACGCTAATGTGCGCTAGTATTACAAATTGACAGCAATGCGAACTCATGTTCACATTGCTGGAAAACATTGTGCTCACGAGAATATTTAAATATATATATATAAGCATATACATATATATTTACAGGGAACACAATTCCCATAGACCGTTTTAACCCCTTAAAATTGCCTAGTGCACTTGTTTTTTATTTAAAAACAAAATGCAACATTTTTTGTAATAAACTATAATACACTCTATTTTGAGGGCATTTTTTGGAACTTTTAGAAAATTAACCAGAGATCTGAGGGCTAATTGCTACCGCAAGCTTGCTGTAGCAAAAACCAGCCACTTGTAATGGCTGGTTATTTATTGTGTGTCCACTTATAATCTAGACCTTAGTCTATATTACAAACAGTCACTCCCTCTCTGATACTCCAGGCTTGCACTCTTTAAACGCAACCCTAATGTCGACGTGCCTTGGAAAACTGTACAGTGATTATAAGCACACAAGCATAATGGGAGATAGAAAATGAAGCTAAGTTACGGATCGCTCACCAGTTAACGCTGTCACTGCTTCCTTGGTGTACGGTCTGGGTCCCCGTCTTCCTAGTCTCCTAGTTTGTGGCTTGCTCAATCCTGTGAATCCACTGGTTCCCTATGGCCTAAGCGAGACTACTCTGATCGGCTCACTCTCCGCTCTGTTAGCGTGTGACATCACATGCCGAGTGTCCCGGCCAATCACGTGCCAATAATGACTTTGGAGGTGTTCCTAGGTTGCAATCTCCGTGCGGCCTCCTGTTCCCTCAGGCTCCAAGGTTCAAGCTGTGCGATGGGTAAACTTAATACAGCAAACAAACAAAGAAAAACACAGCGATCCTCAAAGCTTCATCTTCTTTAATTATAACACCGGAAACATCAGGGTTTTAAAAACAGATGTAGAGGTATATCAGAATAAGACACCAATCTGTCCTACATGTTTTGGCTATTCCTGCCTTATTCATAGACATGATTGGCTAGTGTAATTCCTGCCCTATATACACATTACTATTATCCTATTGGATAAAACTGACATACCTGAATTTAACCATTTAGGGTACTAATGTACAAAACAACTGATATATATATATTGGAACAATCTACTAAACAAAAAAGAACCACAAAAAGATCTACATTAGTGATAGGTTCGAATCTTAACTGATTTGCTGACATAAATTAAGTTTAAACATTTATTGTGACTATAAATTGTGTAAAATAATGAATTAAGTAAATTCTATGTTGTGTGTGGCCAGTCATTTCCAAATAATGCTCTCTTCATTTATTTCTTTATAGCTATGAATCATATTAGCCCTATATCATACTAAAATCACTCCTACTACCACTATTACCTCTAATTCCCCAAGTAATCTGAAAGGGCTCTATAACCTCAGTTAAGTTATGTCAGTCTGTACTATAATAAATAATAGATACATTATACTTCAGCATAAACAATTTCACTAAAATTTAGTTCGTAACTTACGCCTAGATTTAGAGTTTTGCGGCCAAAGGGGTGCATTAGCTACGCGTGCTTTTTTCTGGCCGCACCTTTTAAATACCGCTGATATTTAGAGTTCACAGAATGGCTGCGTTAGGCTCCAAAAAAAGGAGCGTATAGCATATTTACCGCAACTTCAACTCTCGATACCAGCGGTGCTTACGGACGCGGCCAGCCTCAAAAACGTGTTCGTGCACGATTCCCCCATAGAAAACAATGGGGCTGTTTGAGCTGAAAAAAAAAACCTAACACCTGCAAAAAAGCAGCGTTCAGCTCCTAACGCAGCCCCATTGTTTGCTATGCGGAAACACCTCCTAAGTCTGCACCTAACACCCTAACATGAACCCCGAGTCTAAACACCCCTAACCTTACACTTATTAACCCCTAATTCTGCCGCCCCCCGCTATCGCTGACACCTGCATATTATTATTAACCCCTAATCTGCCGCTCCGTACACCGCTGCCACCTACATTATCCCTTTGTACCCCTAATCTGCTGCGCCTAACACCGCCGACCCCTATATATATTTATTAACCCCTAATCTGCCCCCCTCAACGTCGCCTCCACCTGCCTACACTTATTAACCCCTAATCTGCCGAGCAGACCGCACCGCTACTATAATAAAGTTATTAACCCCTAATCCGCCTCACTTCCGCCTCAATAACCCTATAATAAATAGTATTAACCCTAATCTGCCCTCCCTAACATCGCCGACACCTAACTTCAATTATTAACCCCTAATCTGCCAACCGAATCTCGCCGCTACTGTAATAAATGGATTAACCCCTAAAGCTAAGTCTAACCCTAACACCCCCCTAAGTTAAATATAATTTAAATCTAACGAAATAAATTAACTCTTATTAAATAAATTATTCCTATTTAAAGCTAAATACTTACCTGTAAAATAAACCTAAAATAGCTATAATATAATTATAATTTATATTGTAGCTATTTTAGGATTTATATTTATTTTACAGGCAACTTTGTATTTATTTTAACCAGGTACAATAGCTATTAAATAGTTAAGAACTATTTAATAGCTAAAATAGTTAAAATAATTACAAAATTACCTGTAAAATAAATCCTAACCTAAGTTACAATTAAACCTAACACTACACTATTAATAAATTAATTAAATAAAATACCTACAATTATCTACAATTAAACCTAACACTAACACTATCAATAAATTAATTAAATACAATATCTACAAATAAATACAATGAAATAACTAACTAAAGTACAAAAAATAAAAAAGAACTAAGTTACAGAAAAATAAAAAAATATTTACAAACATTAGAAAAATATTAACAACAATTTTAAACTAATTACACCTACTCTAAGCCCCCTAATAAAATAACAAAGCCCCCCAAAATAAAAAAAAATGCCCTACCCTATTCTAAATTAAAAAAGTTCAAAGCTCTTTACCTTACCAGCCCTGAACAGGGCCCTTTGCGGGGCATGCCCCAAAGAATTCAGCTCTTTTGCCTGTAAAAAAAACCACATACAATACCCCCCCCCCAACATTACAACCCACCACCCACATACCCCTAATTTAACCCAAACCCCCCTTAAATAACCCTAACACTAAGCCCCTGAAGATCCTCCTACCTTATCTTCACCATTAGTGATGTCGCGAACCTAAAATTTTCGGTTCGCGAACGGCGGACTCGAACTTCCGGTATTGAATTCAATAGGCAAGCGAACTTTAAAACCTACAAGGACTCTTTCTGGCCACAATAGTGATGGAAAAGTTGTTTCAAGGGTACTAACACCTGGACTGTCGCATGTTGGAGGGGGATCCCTGGCAAAACTCCCATGGAAAATTACATAGTTTATGCAGAGTCTGCTTTTAAGCCATAATGGGCCTAAATCAACTATCATTCCCAAAGTGGCTGTCTCAAAACATCCCGGACAGAAGATAGATTGATAGATAGGATAGATAGATATACATAGATTGATAGTTAGATAGAATCGATAGAAGAGAAATAGATAGATTTGTTAGATATATAATTACCCTAATAAAGTCTAATAATTAAACATGTGTTCTTGGACCCAACTAGCTTGTGTTAATTAGTACTTTTCTTAGCACTTTAATCCCTGTTTCCCCCCCCTGTCGGGGGTGTTCTATATGGGCCTGCCTGTTTACCCTGAAAAATTATAATAATAAGACATGTGGTCTGGTACCAATTTAACTAGGTTGTGTTTTAAGTACTACCATTCTTAGCACTTTAATCTCTGTAACTCCCCCTATTTGGTGAGGTCTATACGGCCTGGAGGGATTACCCATACAAAATATAATAATAAGACATCTGCTCTTGGTCTGCGACCCATGGTAACTATGTTGTGTTAATTAGTAATGTCCTTCGCATTTTAATAGCTGTTACTCATACTCACCCTATTGGTGGAGGTCTATATGGCCTGCATGATTACCCTTACAAAATATAATAACCAAACATATGCTCTGGGACCCATGGTAAGTAGGTTGTGTTAAGTAGTAACTGTTTCTTTGCAGTTTAATACCTGTTACAACACCAAATGGTGGCAGGTCTATCTGGCCTTCATGATTAGCTGCACCCAAACCCAAAAAAAAAGCTGAGTGGTCTTAGACTAACACCCATGGCTAAATCGGTTGTTCAATTAGTACTATTCTTAGCACTTTCATCCCTGTTACGGGTGGGTCTACATGGCCATCATGATTAGCCAAACAAAATACTACAATCCAACCTTTGCTCAGTCTTCATAGGCCCTTCATTGTCTGTATTTTGATAGTACAGTTTTTTATTATTTTTATAGCTGATACAACACTGAATGATGGCAGATCTATATGGCCTGCATGATTAGCCGCACCCAAAACAAAAATAATTCCAAGCGGTCTTGGATTGACACCCATAGCTAACTCTGTTGTTTCAAGTAGTACTATTCTTAGCACTTTCATCTCATCATCCCTGTTACTTCCAGACTCTCTGTGGTGGTTCTACATGGCCATCATGATTAGCCTAACCAAATACTACAATCCAACCTTGGCTCAGTCTTCCTAAGGCCCTTCATTGGCTGTATTTTGGTAGTACTGTTCTTATTAGTTTAATAGCTGATACGACACCGAATGGTGGCAGCTCTATATGGCATGCAAGAATAGCCACACCCAAAGCCAAAAAAAAGCCAAGCGGTTTTGCACTAACACCCATGGCTAACTCTGTTGTTTCAAGTTCTACTATTCTTAGCTCTTCATCTCATCCCTGTTACTTCCAGGACTCTCAGTGTGGTGGTCTACATGGCCCATCATGATTACCCTCACCAAAAATATAACAACAATACGTGCGTGCAGGGAACCATGGTAAGCTTACTTCCTTTCGCAAAATCGAGTATAACAGTTGCAGGCAGAGGTTCTGACCCTGCATTATGGCTGCACCTCTCCCTAAAAGAGGCATGTGTTACAGAGTCTGTGGGCATGTATGCAAAGAGCTGGCCTGCCTAAAAAGAGGAGCAAGGCTGTACAGGTTGTTCTCCTTCACCGTTTTATACGCTGTCCCACGGCCACGACCCTCAACAACCACAACAGAATGAAACACCACATATGCCATCCTTTGAACAACTGAGTACAGGTATGGCATTGAATTTAGTTACACAGCGATATTTATTATGAACCGTGAAATTGAAAACAAAAACAGGATTGGACACCCAGTACAGTACAGGTCATTCTCCTTCGGCCTTTTAGAATAGTGTTCCGGACCCCCAACAAAAACAACAGCAGGAAAGAGGGGCAGCAATTTAACACAGTATGCTGTGTAAGTGACAAAAACACAGGCCTGATAGAAAATTAAGTTAGATTACACTAGCAAAATATTTTAAAATTTTAGATTTTAATATTAAAATTATGTTAAGAAGTGCAATGCACATATGACTCTATGAGTGGTCCGCACTGGCTGCTGCTACGTAGGGCAGCAATTAACAACAGTATGCTGTGTAAGTCAGATAGACAGTTAGACACAGGCCTGATAGAAAATACAATTAGATTACACTACATAATGATTTAAAGACTTTTTTTTGGAAATTTAAAGAAAATGTTACGCACATACATATGAGTCGTGGCTGATAGCCTTGGAAGGAAAGCTATTAAAAACAGTAGGCTCTGTAAGTCAGATACACAAACGCCTGATAGAAAATACTATTAGAATCATAAAAGGAAAACCAAATAAAGTTCTGAATAAAGGATATGTCTGTGTCCTCTGATGAGTTTTTCAGCTTGTTAGCATTCCTCAGTGAGATCCCATAAAAAAGGAAACAGAAAATTGCAACATAGTGTGAATCTGTAATGGCACTTTGAGGAAGTAGTTGTTTTGTAACAAATGACTACTCACATTTGTTGGAGCTTTCCACTAAGCTCAAGGATATGCGCACTCCCACTTTATACTGATGGGAAAACAGTACACTAGGCAAAACTTGGATACAAATTTATTTTAAAATATATAAAAGCGTCACATAAGCCTTGATAACACCACAATGTAAGGGTACAAAAGCAGATATGCTGTAATAAATGCTTCAAATCGCAAAAACTTGCAAAGAGGTAAATGGATCAGCAGGAGTGTGACCGCCGAAACCAAAACCTCTTAGTAGCAAGACAGTAGCGCTAAGCCCCCAGGTGTCCGGGCTAGTGTAGAGACGTGATAAACTCAATATAGAACAGTTCAGTTCCGACGTACGTTTCGCAGGTATGCCTTGACAAAGCATACCTGACGAAACGTACGTCGGAACTGACTGTTCTATATTGAGTTTTATCACGTCTCTACACTAGCCAGGACACCTGGGGCTTAGCGCTACTGTCTTGCTACTAAAGAGGTTTTGGTTTCGGCGGTCACACTCCTGCTGATCCATTTACCTCTTTGCAAGTTTTTGCGATTTGAAGCATTTATTACAGCATATCTGCTTTTGTACCCTTACATTGTGGTGTTATCAAGGCTTATGTGACGCTTTTATATATTTTAAAATAAATTTGTATCCAAGTTTTGCCTAGTGTACTGTTTTCCCATCAGTATAAAGTGGGAGTGCGCATATCCTTGAGCTTAGTGGAAAGCTCCAACAAATGTGAGAGTCATTTGTTACAAAACAACTACTTCCTCAAAGTGCCATTACAGATTCACACTATGTTGCAATTTTCTGTTTCCTTTTTTATGGGATCTCACTGAGGAATGCTAACAAGCTGAAAAACTCATCCTGAGGACACAGACATATCCTTTATTCAGAACTTTATTTGGTTTTCCTTTATAATTTTTGTTATCACATTTATTTCACATTTTTTTTTCTTTGTGATATTTGGTATATTTTATTGTAAGAAAATACTATTAGATTACACTAGAAAAATGATTGAAATTATTTTTTTTGGGGGGAAATTAAAAAAAGGTTAAACACATATGAGTCGTGGCTCATAGACTAGGGAGGGCAGCAAGTAAACACAGTAGGCTCTGTATGTCAGCAAAACACACAGGCCGGATAGAAAATTATATTAGATTACACTAGCAAACAAATTTAAACTTTTTTTTTTATATATTAAAATTAAGGTGAAGAAGAATAGATATGAGTGCTGGTGGCTGCCTGGCACAGACCAATTAACCAAAAGACTGAAAAGAAATGGGGTATATTAATGCTGAGTGAGCCTGACAGACACAGGCCTGATAGTAAATGTAATTAGATTACACTAGCAAAATATATATATAATATTTTTTTAAATTAAAATAATGTTATAAACAGATATTAACACTGGTGGCTGCTGGCTGGCACAGAGCAATGAACCAGAGTATATGCTGTGTGACACTGGCCTGATAGAAAAATTAAAAAAAATTACACTAGAAAAATAATTAAATTTTTTGGTTAGTTAAATTTTAAACTAATGTTGTTAGGGAGATATCAGTGGTGGCAGTAATCACAGCATATGCTGTGAGCCTTAAACACACAGCCTGAAAGCCAGGCAAATGCTAATAAAAAAAAAAAACGAAAAAAAAAAAAAAAAACCGGCACGAATATAGCCCTAAAAAGGGCTTTTTGGGGTGCTGTGCTTGCAGCAGAGATGAGTGGAGTCCTTCTGGACTGTAAATACACTAGCCTAGCTATGTTTTTCCTATTAATGTCAGGAGCAAAAACACAACACGTCCTCTCATTAAGAAAGCAAGGTCGTTATGAGTCTAAAATGGCGGATTCCGAGTAGCTGGGAGGGTCTGTGAGGGAGTGTCTGATGTTGATTGGCTCTAATGTATCAGGCGGCTGTGACATTAAAGGGTCAAAGTTTCCACAATGATGACACATAGGGGCGGATCGAACATCGCCATGTTGTTCGCCCACAAACGCGAACGGCGAACAAGCTATGTTCGCTGTGACCGTTCGCGGGCGAACTGTTCGGGACCAATCACTATTCACCATGCCAGGTTCACCGATCCGTCTCGGAAGTCTTGATCCAAGCCTCAGAAGTGTTTGAGCCAAGCCCAAGCGGGGGGCTGAAGAGTGACGTCCATACTCGGGCTGAAGTCTGGATCCAAGCGGCGGCTGAAGAAAATCCATCATCGGGCTGAAGTCGGAAGTCCATCATCGGGATGAAGTCTTCTATCAAGCAGCATCTTCAATCTTCTTTCTTCCGGAGCGGAGCGGAGCCATCTTCTTCCCAGCCGACGCGGATCCATCCTCTTCTAATGACGCCTACTAGCCTACTAGGAATGACGGTTCCTTTAAATGACGTCATCCAAGATGGCGTCCGTCGAATTCCGATTGGCTGATAGGATTCTATCAGCCAATCAGAAAGTAAGGTAGGAAAATTCTGATTGGCTGATGGAATCAGCCAATCAGATTGAGCTCGCATTCTTATTTGGCTGATCGGAACAGCAATAGAATGTGAGCTCAATCTAATTGGCTGATCGGATCAGCCAATCGGATTGAACTTGAATCTGATTGGCTGATTCCATCAGCCAATCAGAATTTTCCTACCTTAATTCCTGATTGGCTGATAGAATCCTATCAGCCAATCGGAATTTGACGGACCGCCATCTTGTGATGACGTCATTTAAAGGAACTGTCATTCGGCTAGTAGGCGTCGTGTAGAAGAGGATGGATCCGCGTCGGCTAGGAAGAAGATGGCTCCGCTCCGCTCCGGAAGAAAGAAGATTGAAGATGCTGCTTGATAGAAGACTTCATCCCGATGACGGACTTCCGACTTCAGCCCGATGATGCATTTCTTCAGCCGTCGCTTGGATCCAGACTTCAGCCCGAGGATGGACGTCACTCTTCAGCCCCCCGCTTGGGCTTGGATCAACACTTCCGATGCTTGGATCAAGACTTCCGAGGACGGATCGGTGAACCTGGCATGGTGAAGATAAGGTAGGAAGATCTTCAGGAGCTTAGTGTTAGGTTTATTTAAGGGGGGTTTGGGTTAGATTAGGGGTATGTGGGGTGGTGGGTTGTAATGTTGGGGGGGGTATTGTATGTGTTTTTTTACAGGCAAAATAGCTGAATTCTTTGGGGCATGCCCCGCAAAGGGCCCTGTTCAGGGCTGGTAAGGTAAAAGAGCTTTGAACTTTTTAATTTAGAATAGGGTAGGGCATTTTTTTATTTTGGGGGTCTTTGTTATTTTATTAGGGGGCTTAGAGTAGGTGTAATTAGTTTAAAATTGTTGTAATATTTTTCTAATGTTTGTAAATATTTTTTTTATTTTTTGTAACAGTTCTTTTTTATTTTTTGTACTTTAGTTAGTTTATTTAATTGTACTTATTTGTAGGTATTTTATTTAATTAATTTATTGATAGTGTAGAGTTAGGTTTAATTGTAGGTAATTGTAGGTAGTTTATTTAATTTATTTATTGATAGTGTAGTGTTAGGTTTAATTGTAACTTAGGTTAGGATTTATTTTACAGGTAATTTTGTAATTATTTTAACTATTTTAGCTATTAAATAGTTATTAACTATTTAATAGCTATTGTACCTGATTAAAATAAATACAAAGTTGCCTGTAAAATAAATATTAATCCTAAAATAGCTACAATATAATTATTATTTATATTGTAGCTATATTAGGGTTTATTTTACAGGTAAGTATTAGCTTAAATAGAATAATTTATATAATAAGAGTTAATTTATTTTGTTAGATTTAAATTATATTTAACTTAGGGGGGGGGTGTTAGTGTTAGGGTTAGACTTAGCTTTTGGGGTTAAAAAATTTATTAGAATAGCGGTGAGCTCCGGTCGGCAGATTAGGGGTTAATGTTTGAAGTTAGGTGTCAGCGATGTTAGGGAGGGCAGATTAGGGGTTAATACTATTTATTATAGGGTTATGAGGTGGGAGTGAGGCGGATTAGGGGTTAATAACTTTATTATAGTAGCGGTGCGGTCCGCTCGCCAGATTAGGGGTTAATAAGTGTAGGTAGGTGGCGGCGACGTTGTGGGGGGGAGATTAGGGGTTAATAAATATAATATAGGGGTCGGGCGGTCTTAGGGGCAGCAGATTAGGGGTACATAAGGATAACGTAGGTGGCGGCGCTTTGCGGTCGGCAGAGTTAGGGGTTAATTATTGTAGGAAGTGGGCGGCGACGTTGTTGGGGGCAGATTAGATGTTAATAAATATAATATAGGGGTCAGCGGTGTAGGGGCAGCAGATTAGGGGTACATAAGTATAACGTAGTGGCGGTCGGCAGATTAGGGGGTTAAAAAAATTTAATCGAGTGGCGGCGATGTGGTGGGGCCTCGGTTTAGGGTACATAGGTAGTTTATGGGTGTTAGTGTACTTTAGAGCACAGTAGTTAAGAGCTTTATGAACCGCGTTAGCCCAAAAAGCTCTTAACTACTGATTTTTTCTGCGGCTGGATTTTGGTCGTTAGATTTCTAACGCTCACTTCAGCCACAACTCTAAATACCGGCGTTAGAAAGATCCCATTGAAAAGATAGGATACGCAAATGGCGTAGGGGGATCTGCGGTATGGAAAAGTCGCGGCTGGAAAGTGAGCGTTAGACCCTTTCCTGACTGACTCCAAATACCAGCGGACGGTAAAAACCAGCGTTAGGAGCCTCTAACGTTGGTTTTCACGGCTACCGCCCAACTCTAAATCTAGGCCTATGTGCTTAATATTGCTGAGAAGCATGTACTTAAAGGGACACTGTACCCAAAATTTTTCTTTCGTGATTCAGATTGAGCATGAAATTTTAAGCAACTTTCTAATTTACTCCTATTATCAAATTTTCTTCATTCTCTTGGTATCTTTATTTGAAATGCAAGAATGTAAGTTGAGATGCCGGCCCATTTTTGGTGAACAACCTGGGTTGTCCTTGCTGATTGGTGGATAAATTCATCCACCAATAAAAAAGTGCTGTCCAGAGTCCTGAAACCAAAAAACGCTTAGATGCCTTCTTTTTCAAATAAAGATAGCAAGAGAACGAAGAAAAATTGATAATAGGAGTAAATTAAAGAGTTGCTTAAAATTGCATGCTCTTTCTGAATTACAAAAGAAAAAATTTGGGTTCAGTGTCCCTTTAATGATAACCACTAGACATAGGCTAGTGCTCATTAGATGATTATTAATCTAAATTCGATAAATATCTAAAGGCTAGGGAAAGAAAGATGTAATATGAATATGTATAGGACCCTTGCTATGCTCTTCGATCAATGGCCCAATTAATGAAACTGGTTAGGACCATATGGATGTATTTAACCATGAGCACAACCATAACCCAAGGAGTAGTCAACTGTACAGTTATCAGTTGTCAGTTTCTTCTCCAGAAATTAATTATATCCCCCTCAATATTGAAGTCATGAGGACTTCTGGTTTTCAGTTTAAAAATCCAGAATGTTTCACGTAGAAGCAACCAAGCTGCTCTGTCACCTCCCCTAATAGGGTTTCGAACACACTCAATAACCTGCCATGATAGCGATGTAACGTCGTCCCCATGGAAGGATACAAAGTGTGTCGAGAGGCCAGTGCATTCACTATTGTTGGAGATGTCATTTAAATGCTCTCTAATTCTGGAGCGAGCCTCTCTAGTTGTACAACCAAAAGTAGTAAATGAGTACAGCACCTGTTGGTTCCTTAAAGCAGGTTTTAGTTCTGTATGATGCCCGTGGAGAAAGGGTTACTGCCACCCTTACAGCAACATAGACAAATGGAATCCACAGCACCAATTAGGTAAAAGAAAATACCTTTATTTTAACATTACATGCTACGTTTCAGCCTTCACAGCCTTAATCATGCATACAAAACACTTCAGCCTCTGTCCACAGTATATAGGCTGATCAATTAAAACATTAATTGCAAACAGATTTGACAAAATGTTTCACCCAGAGCAATTACTCCCTCTAGTGTTAGTCATATTTTACTACATCCTATAAAATTTAACTCTCAAGTTACCAAAAATACAATTACTAGAGGAGTTTCCACTGAATGTACAAGTGTCATTAAAAACAAGAAAATATATAGGATCAAGTCTTACTGCAATCTTACATCTCTATAGTAACACTTCTAAAGTATATTACTGACACATTTTACCAATCTTACTGATAAACTTTACCTATGTGTTTAAGTGAACAAGTGACTTTACCTATGTGTTTAACATAGGGTATGGAACACACTAAATAACCTGCCACGATAGCGATGTAACGTCTCCCCCATGGAAGGATAGGATACAAAGTGTGTCGAGAGCCAGTGCATTCACTATGGTTGGAGATGTCATTTAAATGCTCTCTAATTCTAGAGCGAGCCTCTCTAGTTGTACAACCAACATACTGTCCATTGCATAATAAACACTCAACAAGGTAAACCACGAAAGTGGTCCTACAGTTAGTACAGCTCGTAAGATCAAAGACTCGATTCGTAGTCCTTGACTGAAACTGAGAGGAGATTTTACTATGTTTACATGCTAGACACTTGGAATAATGGCATTTAAAATGCCCTTTAATTTAATGACCTACCTCAATGACAATGAGGTGGGCCTGGAATTCACCTCACAGATTGAGGTCAATACATAACCCTACTTGGATGTTAAATTAATAGGTGATGTCACGAGTGGTAATATTCTTACCACCCTATATCGCAAACCCATTACATCTAATTCATTGCTCCATGCAAAGAGCAAACATCCTCATCACACAGGGTTTGGTGTAGCCAAGGGGCAGTTTATGAGAATCAAATGCAACTGCTCTTTGGAGGATGATTTCAACAAAGAAAGTGAAGTATTAAAAAGGCTTTTGATTGAGAGGGGGTACACACATAAGGTAGTCAATAGGCCCACTTAGAGGTGAGTAGAATGGATAGGACAGCCTTGTTAGAGATAACCCTGCAGGTTCCAACAGAAAGGGATATAATTCATCCAGACCTACTTTAATCACCACTTATAGTCAGCAATTTAATGACATTTGCAATATAGTCAATAAACATTTACCTATTATAACAGTAGAAGACAGTTTAAAAGAATACGTATCCAATGGTTGTAACTTTGTGTCGAAGCGAGCATGCACTATTGGCAATTTGGTGGCCCCCAGTATGTTGAAGAATAAATCTAGGACTGGCAGCAGCTGGCTCAGTGTTAAAGGGCATTTTAAATTCCATTATTCTAAGTGTCTAGCATGTAAACACAGTAAAATCTCCTCTCAGTTTCAGTCAAGGACTACTAATCGAGTCTTTGATCTTACGAGCTGTACTAACTGTAGGACCACTTTCGTGGTTTACCTTGTTGAGTGTTCATTATGCAATGGACAGTATGTTGGTTGTACAACTAGAGAGGCTCGCTCTAGAATTAGAGAGCATTTAAATGACATCTCCAACCATAGTGAATGCACTGGCCTCTCGACACACTTTGTATCCTATCCTTCCATGGGGGAGACGTTACATCGCTATCATGGCAGGTTATTTAGTGTGTTCCGTACCCTATTAGGGGAGGTGACAGAGCAGCTTGGTTGCTTCTACGTGAAGCATTCTGGATTTTTAAACTGAAAACCAGAAGTCCTCATGGCTTCAATATTGAGGGGGTGTCATTAAGTTCCAATATATATCAGTTGTTTTGTTCATTAGTAGCCTAAATGGTTAAATTCAGGTATGTCAGTTTTATCCAATAAGATAATAGTAATGTGTATATAGGGGCAGGAATTACACTAGCCAATCATGTCTATGAATAAGGCAGGAATAGCCGAAACATGTAGGACGGATTGCGTCTTATTCTGATATACCTCTACATCTGTTTTTAAAGCCCTGATGTTTTCCGGTGTTAGAATAAAAGAAGATGAAGCTTTGAGGATCGCTGTGTTTTTCTTGTTTGTTTGCTGTACTTAGTCTATATTGGTGTAGAAATACTTTGTCTCTCTTAGTCATATGACTAGATTTGCATCATGCATGCTAGATGTTCATTGTGAAAATTTGGAATATGTGTGTGTGCTCTTTATAGAATGTTCGACTCATGAATAGATACAAACTAATATTTCAGCTAATTTGTTAATATAAATACTACTATTTACTATAATACCACTACAATATACATATTAGACATCAGCGAATAAACACTGAAATGAATTACATACAATATATACATAATACCTGTCATCTTGCTAGCACAAACTATTCTTATTACAGTTGGGTGTTACTGTACATACTCCATTGAAATACCTGCTGCATATTTTTATAGTGTCTCCTTTATTGTAACCAATTACAAGATGAAGTCAAGTCTCTCCTATAGTATACTTTATTTTGTTACTCTTAAATAATTAAATAAACAATATAGGGCATGATTACAAGTGGATCGCTAATTATGCTCCGCTCGAGCATTAATTGCGCTAGAATTAATTTTCTACGTGCGTCGGGTTGCGCTCGTATTATGAGTTTAAAATAAACTGTTTTTGCTCATGCGCTAACCCTAAAAGCGCAAAAAGTCAGTTAGAATATCGCATGCGCGTTCACATATTCCCCCATAGAAATCAATGAAGAAAAAAAAGTGGAAAAAAAACCGGAACACTCCACTCTCGCGCAAACCTGATTGCATATTCTCAAGTGTACTAACTCAACATAAAAAAAATATGATTTATAAATTCCAATGTTCTTCAAATAGCAGAACATGTTATTTTTATATTTCTGCATATATCTGATTTTTTTTTGTACAAAAAAAAATAAATATATATATATTGATCAAATATAGGTATAGATATAGTATCTCACAAAAGTTAGTACACCCCTCACATTTTGTAAATATTTTATTATATCTTTTCATGTGACAACACTGAAGAAATGACACTTTGCTACAATGTAAAGTAGTGAGTGTACAGCTTGTATAACAGTGTAAATTTTCTGTCCCCTCAAAATAACTCAACACACAGCCATTAATGTCTAAATCGTTGGCAACAAAAGTGAGTACACTCCTAAGTGGAAATGTCCAAACTGGGCCCAATTAGCCTTTTCCCTCCCCGGTGGTCATGTGACTTTTAGTGTTACAAGGTCTTAGCTGTGAATGGGGAGCAGGTGTGTTAAATTTGGGTGTTATCGCTCTCACACTCTCTCATACTGGTCACTGGAAGTTCAACATGGCACTTCATGGCAAAGAATTCTCTGAGGATCTGAAAAAAAGAATTGTTGCTCTACATAAAGATGGCCTAGGCTATAAGAAGATTGCCAAGACCCTGAAGCTGAGCTGCAGAACTCTGGGCAAGACCATACAGTGGTTTCCCAAGACAGGTTCCACTCAGAACAGGCCTCGCCATGGTCAACCAAGAAGTTGAGTGCACGTGCTCAGTGTCATATCCAGAGGTGTGTCTTTGGGAATAGACGTATGAGTGCTGTCATCATGGCTGCAGAGGTTGAATGAATGGGGGGTCAGCCTGTCAGTGCTCAGATAATACGCCGCACACTGCATCAAATTGGTCTGCATGGCTGTCGTCCCAGAAGAAAGCCTCTTCTAAAGATGATGCTGAAGACAAGCAGACTAAGGACATGAATTACTGGAAGATAAACTTATTTGGTTCAGATGGTGTCAAGCATGTGTGGGAGCAACCAGGTGAGGCATACAAAGACAAGTGTGTTTTGCCAACAGTCAAGCATTGTGGTTGGAGTGTCATGGTCTGGGCCTGCATGAGTGCTGCCAGCACTGGGGAGCTACAGTTCATTGAGGGAACCATGAATGCCAACATGTACTGTGACATACTGAAGCAGAGCATGATCCCCTCCCTTCGGAGACTGGGCCGCAGGGCAGTATTCCAACATGATAACAACCCCAAACACACCTCCAAGATGACCACTGCCTTGCTAAATAAGCTGAGGGTAACAGTGATTGACTGACCAAGCATGTCTCCAGACCTAAACCTTATTGAGCATCTGTGGGACATCCTCAAACGGAAGGTGGGGGAGCGCAAGGTCTCTAACATTCACCAGCTTTGTGATGTCGTCATGGAGGTGTGAAAGAGGACTCCAGTGGCAACCTGTGAAGCTATAGTGAACTCCATGCCCAAGAGGGTTAAGGCAGTGCTGGAAAATAATGGTGGCCACACAAAATATTGACACTTTAGGTCCAATTTGGACTTTTCCACTTAGGGGTGTACTCACTTTTGTTGCCAACGGTTTAGACATTAATGGCTGTGTGTTGAGTTATTTTGAGGGGACTGTAAATTTACACTGTTATACAGGCTGTACACTCACTACTTTACATTGTAGCAAAGTGTCATTTCTTTTGTGTTGTCACATGAAAAGATATAATAAAATATTTACAAAAATGTGAGGGGTGTACTCACTTTTGTGAGATACTATATATATACAGATATAAATAGGAATATCTATTTATAAATACATAAAACATATTGCCCTATGTACAGAAGATAGGAATGTAAAATATATACAGTACACATAGTTAAAACGTTTATTAAATATGAATATTGCATAAATATACTTTTTACATGTTTTCATTTACTTAACTGCAAAAGGCTCCAGTAAACTTATGTATTGTATATGAGGGTATCATCTCTTTATTATAGAAATATCTGCAAACAACTGAGGCTATGAATTGTTTTTGAGAATTTATTTGGCAGGTGTTGCTGGTCATTCCCCCTTGGGACACCTTGGGGGTTGTTAATTAACAATTATTATTTTTTATATTTTTTCTTTTGGTTCTGCTTGCTGGTGTGTTTTTTGGCAAGTGAGTTTAAGCAGCGGTTTATGTGTGGTGGATGGGGTTTGTGTGAAGAGCAGTATGTGAACATGTTTACCCCCACATTTGATGTTTTTTCTGTTATGTGTTTATATGTGTATATATGTCTGTAAATACATATATAAACATATAAATACATACGTACACATATATAGACATATACAGTACAAAAGTTTACTGGAGCCTTTTGCAGTTTAGATAGATAGATAGATAGATATACAGATAGATAGATAGATAGATAGATAGATAGATAGAGAGATAGATGATAGATATCCATATTTAGACTTGTATACTGTATGTACAGTATGTATCTCTGTGTTAAAGTTCTCCGCCTACTTTTTTTTCTAACACCTGAGACCTCATATCTTTAAACCCTTATATCTTTTGTGTGCAATATTTTTTTTAATAATTTTTTTTTAGATATTGTTATTAAGAGTGTAAATGTACTTTGTAATACATTTTTTATGTATTTTGTGCCACTTTTATGTTTTGCGAAACAGTTAACCAGATCTCTGAAGTCCTTGGTAATCATTCTAGCTTAAATTGTGATTTCGCTCAAGCGATCACTTTTACTTTCAACTCGTAATACCAGAGGTAAGCCCAATAAGAGAAAAAAACAGCGATAAACCCCTTATCGCTTGCGCACAAACGTTTGCGCTCCACTTGTAATTTCGCCCATAATCTTGCAGGTAGTTAATTGTATTATTGCTTATGTGAGTGCGATATTTGCACTCCACTCAGCAATACCGGCACACGTAAATATTGAGCGCAATTCGAATGTGACCTCGCGTTCGCATTGCATGGAAGCTTTGCACTCCAATTGGCTTACAAATTCAAATCAGTCAATAGGATGATAGATGCAAGGGGACCCCCATATAAAAGGGTACTTTGCATTCAATCTTCACTGTGTGGCTGGAAACCGCATTAAAAGGAGCTCCGTGTCAATGCTCTGAATAGAAGGACCGATGTCACAGATAACATTGCCGGAGGACTTCATCATCACCACCGGAAGGAAGATAGAAGATGGACTTTGGGCTGGATGAAGATTGAAGAAGATGCTCTACCGATGGATGAATATGTTTTGCCTCCGGGATGAGGATGGAGTGACGCCCCTTCATCATTGGTGAGTACCAATTTGGGGGATTAGTGTTTAGTTTTTTTGTTTTTTTTAGCGTGTTTTTTTTAAGATTAAGGTTTTATTTTTTGGGGGGGGGGCTAAAAAGAGCTGAATGCCCTTTAAAAGGCAATGCCCATCCAAATGCCAAATGGGGAAATGGTTAGATTAGATTTTTTTAGTTAGATTTTTTTTGTTTTTGGGGGGGGGGGGTGGGGGGGGGTTGCAATATTAGGGGGTAATTGGTGTGTTTGTTAAGGTAAAAGAGCTGTTAGCTTTGGGACAATGCCCTGCAAAAGGCCCTTTTAAGGGTTATTGGTAGTTTATTTTTAGATTAGTGGATTTTATTTTTTTGTTTTGTTTTTTTTGGGGGATATTAGAATAGGAATAATTTTTATTATTTTGGATAATTTTGTTTGTTATTTTTTTGTAATTTTAGTGGGTTTTTTTTGTAATGGTAGTTTTTATTTTATTTTGGTAATGTTTTTATTATGTTTAGTTTAGTTTTATTTTTTGGTAATGTAGCTTTTTTTTTGTATTTATTTTTGTAAAACAAGTAATGTTCGTTTTTTTTTTTTAGTTTAAGCTTTGGTTTTAATTTGTTTCAAAGGTAAGTTTTTATTTATTTTAAGGTAGTAAGTATATTTCTTTCATGTAATTGGCAAGAGTCCATGAGCTAGTGACGTATGGGATATACAATCCTATCAGAAGGGGCAAAGTTTTCCAAACCTCAAAATGCCTATAAATACACCCCTCACCACACCCACAATTCAGTTTTACAAACTTTGCCTGCTATGGAGGTGGTGAAGTAAGTTTGTGCTTGACATGCGCTTCTCAGCATTTTGAAGCCCGATTCCTCTCAGAGTACAGCGAATGTCAGAGGGACGTAGAGAGTATTACCTATTGGATGCAATGATTTTCCTAACGGGGGGTCTTTTCATAGGTTCTCTGTTATTGGTCGTAGAGATTCATCTCATACCTCCCTTTTCAGATCGACGATATACTCTCATATACCATTACCTCTACTGATAACTGTTTCAATACTGGCTTGGCTATCTACTATATGTGGATGGGTGTCTTTTTGGTAAGTATGTTTTATTACTTAAGACACCTCAGCTATGGTTTGGCACTTTATGCATTTATATAAAGTTCTAAATATATGTATTGTACTTATATTTGCCTTGAGTCAGGTTCATGTATTTCCTTTTTGCAGACTGTCAGTTTCATATTTGGGGAAAGTTAATATTAAGAAATATTTTTCTTACCTGGGGTTTAGTCTTCTTTTCAATTGACTACTTTGTTTCAAATTGCGGGCTGACTTAGGCTCGCGGTTGCCCCAAATGCTACACTTTATTGCGTCATTCTTGGCGCAATATTTTTTGGTGCAAAAGGCACATCCGTTGACGCATGTTCGTCATTTCCGGCGTCATAATTGACGCAGAGGTTCACACAGGGTTGCGTCGTTAGTGACGCGAGTGTGTCTTTTCCGGACATGGTTGGCGGCAAAAAATTTTTCAGTTACGTTGTGTGTCATACGTGCCGCT
This sequence comes from Bombina bombina, assembly GCF_027579735.1. Taxonomy (NCBI): domain Eukaryota; kingdom Metazoa; phylum Chordata; class Amphibia; order Anura; family Bombinatoridae; genus Bombina; species Bombina bombina. Next base: position 582,746,921 of record NC_069503.1, on the reverse strand, counting down.
AAATTTTTTTCATTATTTATTTGCCCCATTGCTTTTGCCTCTTGCCTTTATCTATGTCAGAGGGCTATGCTATTTGCATTTTTTTCCCATTCCTGAAACTGTCATATGAGGAAATTGACAAATTTTGCTTTATATGTTGTCTCAATCTGATCCTGCCTCAGAAGTATCTGTTGGAACTTTGCTGCCTGATGTCAGTTCTACTAAGCTAAGTGCATTTTATTTTCCGAATGTCATTGTATGATAAACTTTTTACATGCAGATATTGTATCCATCAGTTAATAGTACATTTCCTGTTGCTGTTCCTTCAACTTTTAATGTACATGTTATACCTATGAAATTTAAAGAATTTGTTTCTGATTCTGTTCAGAAGGCTTTTGTCTGCTATTCTGCCTTCTTATTAATATAAAGGTCTTTTAAAACTTCTCATTAGGTTGATGAAATTTCAAATGACTGACAATATAATGAATTTTCCTCTTCTGATGAGGATCTGATTCAGAAGATCTTTCCTCAGATATTGACACTAACAAATCTACTTATTTATTTAAAATGAAGTATTTTCGTTCTTTGTTAAAAAAGTGTTAATTATTTTGGATATCATGGAAACTAGTGCTCTTGATATTAGAACTAGTAAATTCTGTTTTTAAACCTCCTGTGGTTGCTCCAGAGGTTTTTTTTTCCGTTCCTGATGCTATTTCTCTTATGATTGCTAAGGAATGGAATTAGCCGGGTACTTATTTTATTCCTTCTTCAAGGTTTAAAAAAAATTGTATCTTTTTACCAGCAATTTCTATAGAGTTTTGGGGAAAAGATCCTCAACTTGTTGGGGCTATTTCTACTCTTGCTGAACGTACCTCTATTCCTATGGAAGATAGTACTTAAGTTCTTTTAGATAGGAGACTTGAAATCTTATTTAAGGAAAACTTATTTATATTCAGGTCGTCTCAGGCCTGCATTTTCTTTGGCTGATGTTGTAGCTGCATCAACTTTTTTGTTGGAGATTTAGCGCAACAAGAATTGGATTCTGATATATTTAGTATTGTTCGCTTTCTGCAACATACTAATCAGTTCTGATGCCATTTTTTTATATCATCAAGATTGATGTTAGATCTATGTCCTTTAGCTATTTTTAGCTACAAGAGTTTTGAGGCTTAAATCTTGGAATGCTAATATGACTTTTTAAGTGGAGATTGCTATCTCTTTCTTTCCAAGGTAATATAGAGACCTAAGGGTAAATATTAAGCTTCTAAATTGTTTTCGTTATTTTTTTCAAATAAGGAACACAAACCTAATCCTTCCCTATGGAATCTGTTTCCAATTAGAAACCTTCTTTAAATGGAATAAATCCAACCCATTTAAGAAACCAAAAAGCCATCCCCTAAATCCGCATAAAGGTGCGACTCTCATTCTAGCTCAGCCTGGGTAGAGGGCAGATTAAGGTTTTTTTAAGACTGTTTTGGATAATTCGGTCCAAATCAATGGTTTCAGAGTATTTTTTTTCTCTCACATATCCCAGCAAATCTAGTTAAAGCTCAGGCTTTCCTGAAGTGTGTTTCAGACCTAGAGTTTCAGGGGTAGTCATGCCAGTTCCTTTTTTCAGGGACAAGGTCTGGGGTTTTTATTCAAATCTATTCATTGTCTCAAAGAAGGAAATTTCATTCAGACCAATTCTGGATCTGAAAATCTTGAATCGTTATGTAAGAATACCAATTTTCAAATGGTGACTTTAAGGACTGTTCTGCCTTATATTCAGCAAGGACATTTTAGGTCCATAATGGATTGCAGGATGTATACCTTCATATTCCGATTCATTCAGATCATTATCATTTCCTGAGATTCTCTTTTCTAGACAAGCATTACCAATTTGTTGCTTTTCCATTTTTGGATTAGCAGCCGCTCAAAGAATCTTTTTTAAAGGTTTTTGGTGCCCTGCTTTATGGAAAACAGAGAGCAGGGTATTGCAGTGTTTCCTTATTTGGACAATATTTTGGTACTAGCTCAGTCCTCCGTTCTGCAGAATCTCACACTAATCAACTAGTGTTATTTCTTTGGAAACATGGTTGGAGGATCAATTTACCAAAGAGTTTCTTGATTCCTCAGACAACGGGTCACCTTTTTAGGTTTCCAGATAGATTCAGTGTCCATGACTCTGTCTCTAACAGACAAGAGACGTTTGAAAGTGATTGCAGCCTGTCGGCACCTTCAGTCTCAGTCATTCCCTTCATTGGTTATGTGCATGGAAAATTTAGGTCTCATGACTGCAGCATTGGACACATTTCCCTTTGCCCGTTCTCACATGAGACCTCTCCAGCTTTGTTTGCTGAATCCATGGTGCAGGGATTATACTAAGATATCTCAATTAATATCCATAAATCCCAATATTTGACACTCTCTGACGTGGTGGTAAATCACCAGCATTTAGTTCAAGGGGCTTCTTTGTTCGGCTAACCTGGACTATGATCTCTACAGATGCAAGTCTTTCAGGTTGGGGAGCTGTTTGGGGATCTCTGACAGCACAAGGGGTTTTGGAAATCTCAAGAGGCGAGATTACCAATCAATATTTTAGATCTCCGTGCTATTCTCAGAGCTCTTCAGTTTTGGCCTTTGTTGAAGAGAGAACTGTACATTTATTTTCAAACAGACAATATCACATTCAGTGGCATTTGTCAATTAGCAGGGTGGGACTCACAGTCCACAAGCTATGAAGAAGTATCTCTGATATTTGCTTGGGCGGAATCCAGCTAATTTCTGTGGTGCATATCCAAGGTATAGACATTGGGAGGCGGATTATCTCAACCGTCAGACTTTACATCCTGGGGAGTGGTTCCTCTATCCAGATGTGTTTTCTAAGATTGTTCAAGATATGGGGTCTTCCACAGATAGATCTGATGGCCTCTCATCTAAACAAGAGACTTCCCAGATGCCTGTCCAGGTTCAGGGACTTTCAGGCTGACGCAGTGGGTGTGCTGACACTTCCTTGGTGTTATCAACCTGCTTATATTTTCCCTCCTCTAGTTCTTCTTCCAAGAGTGATTTCCAGAATCATCATGGAACAATCGTTTGTGTTGCTGGTGGCTCCAGCATGGTCCCACAGGTTTTGGTATGCGGATCTTGTTCGAATGTCCAGTTGCCAACCTTGGCCATTTCCGTTAAGGCCAGACCTACTGTCTCAAGGTCCATTTTTTTCCATCAGGATCTCAAATCCTTAAATTTGAAGGTATGGAAATTGATCGCTTAGTACTAAGTCACTGAGGTTTCTCTGACTCAGTGATTAATACTATGTTACAAGCTCGTAAATCTGTCTCTAGAAAGATTTATTATCGAGTTTGGAAGACCTACATTTTATGGTGTTCTTCTCATAAATTCTCTTGGCATTCTTTTAGAGTTGCAAGGATTTTACAGTTTCTTCAGGATGGTTTGGTTAAGGGTTTGTCTGCAAGTTCCTTGAAGGGACAAATCTATGCTCTTTCTGTTTTATTCACAGAAAGATTGCTAAACTTCCTGATATTCACTGTTTTGTACAGGCTTTAGTTTGTATTTAAAGGGACATGAGAGCCAATTTTTATTTAATTTAAGTATTGTTCCTTTTGGCCATCTCTTCTGAGCTATCTGCTCTTTCTTGTGAATCTCCTTTTCTGATTTTTTCATCAGGATAAGGCGGTTTTGCGGACTTCATTTCAATTTTTTCCTAAGGTTGTGAATTCTAACAACATTAGTAGAGAAATTGTTGTTCCTTCCTTGTGACCTAATCCTAAGAATTCTTTGGAAAGATCTTTATATTCTTAGGATGTTGTGAGAGCTTTGAAATATTATGTTTAAGCTACTAAGATTTCAGAAAGACTTCTAGTCTATTTGTTATATTTTCTGGTCCTAGGAAAGGTTAGAAAAACTTCTGCTATTTCCTTGGTTTGTTGATTAAAGCTTTTGATTCTTCAAGCTTATTGGAGTCGGGTTAGGCCCCGCTTCAGAGAATTACAGCTCATTCTACTAGATCAGTCGCCACTTCATGGGCTTTTAAGAATGAAGCTTCAGTTGTTAAAATTTGCAAGCGGCAATTTGGTCTTCTTTACATACATTTACTTAATTCTACCATTTTGATGTATTTGCTTCTTCAGAAGCAGTTTTTGGTAGAAAAGTTCTTCAGGGCAGTTGTTTCAGTTTGATTCTTCTGCTGAAGTTTTTCTTTTCTTTATGAAAATAACTTATATTTTGGGTTGTGGATTAATTTTTCAGCATATGGCTGTTATTTATTTTGATCCCTCCCTCTCTAGTGACTCTTGAGTGGAGTTCCACATCTTGGGTATTTGATATCCCATACGTCACTAGCTCATGGACTCTTGCCAATTACATGAAAGAAAACATAATTTATGTAAGAATTTACCTGATAAATTCATTTATTTCATATTGGGAAGAGTCCATGAGGCCCACCCTTTTTATGGTGGTTATGATTTTTTTGTATAAAGCACAATTATTTCCAGATTCCTCTGTTGATGCTTTTTACTCCTTTCTTTATCACCCCACTACTTGGCTATTCATTAAACTGAATTGTGGGTGTGGTGAGGGGTGTATTTATAGGCATTTTGAGGTTTGGGAAACTTTGCCCCTCTTGGTAGGATTGTATATCCCATACGTTACTAGCTCATGGACTCTTGCTAATATGAAAGAAATGAATTTATCAGGTAAATTCTTACATAAATTATGTTTTTATAGCAAAAGAAGAAGAGAAGCACAGCCCCACATCAAGGTAGACTTTTTTAAAAATGTATTAAACACGCAATAATATTGCACTTACAAACAAATCTAAAAGATGAGCATTGATCCCACTCAGGGAAAAGACGAAGAACAAGTCCCAATCAACTGTGGATCCCTCCAGGGATTCTCCGCTTCACTGCCGCTTGTATTCTTTGTATGAGCAGTCTCTGTGTTTAGGAGCCGTCCTTAGCTCCGCCCCCAACGTGTTTCATCTACGCTCTGCAGACTTTCTCAAGAGGATATGATGATGTATTGCACGCTCCTGTACGTTGCTATATACATCTGATAGTCTCTTTCAATTGGTTACCGACCGAAGGTGCACAAGGACAAAGTGAACCCACCTGGGAGACCTATTGTCTCTGGGGGGTTCTCTAACCAGTAACCTCTCCAGCTATTTAGACTGGTTCCTGCAGCTGACCGTTAGAGGAACCAAATCATATTTGAAGGATACCACTCAAACCATACAATTATTTGAGGGTATAACATGGGATGATAATCTGTTATGGATATCATGTGATGTCACTTTGTTATATACGAATATACCGCATGCAGAGGGAGTGAAAGCTTTTGAGGAATTTTTTGAGAAATATAGTGATCTCAATCTGCCATCTGTACAAGTACAATATCTAGCGAGAGGGATTGAATTTATTTTATTCCACAATTTTTTCTCGTTCGAAAATAAATTTTATCAGCAGGTGCAGGGTACGGCCATGGGTACGCCCATGGCCCCTTCTTACGCCAATATCTATATGGCTGCTTTCAAAGAGAAATATGTGTGGAATTAATAACCCCTATAAGGAGAATGTAGTGATGTACGGGCTGTAAATGGACGACATCCTCATGGTGTGGAAGGGAAGTGATTTAGAAGCTCTGGAGTTCATTGGTTATTTAAATAATAATACTTTCAATCTGGAATTTACTAGTAAAATACAAAAGAGGGAGATTGAATTCCTAGATTTGTGTTTATTTATAGACCAAATAACTAACAAAACGGCGGTTAAGAATTTCAGAAAAGAAGTAGATAGCAATGGGTTTCTGGATGCAGGGAGTGGGCATCTATCTCAATGGAAAAAGAACATACCCTACGGCCAATTTCTGAGGATTCGTAGAAATTGTCCAAATATAGAAGATTTTGAGACAGAGGCCGACCATTAAGAAGAAAAATTTATAAAGAAAGGGTATGACACCAGCCTGATACAGAAAGCTAGAGTAGACAGTAGATGTAGAGACAGAGGTAACTTACTGCAGAGTACAAATAAGAACAAATGCATACTTGGAACCCATAATGAAAAAAAAGAAATGTGGAGCCAAATTTATAACTACTTATAATCTAGGTGCTAATTTTATTAAAGCTACACTTAAAAAGCACTGGAATATTTTATTGTCTGATCCCATTTTAGGACCTCACTTGGAGCTTACCCCTGTAACTATTTTTAAGAAAAATAAAAGTATTAAAAACATACTAGCTCCGTCTAAGTTAAGAGCAATTAAAAATACAGGAAAAGGGACTCTCTCTGATTGGTGTATTAATAAAGGAGGAACTTTCAAGTGTGGAAGACTAAATTGCTGTATGTGTGGCCTTATCAGCAAGGGTGATAATATTTATAACTGGGATCGCTCAAGGAGTTTAAAATTAAGGATAGGGCTTCATGTGTGTCGGTATATGCGGTTTACTGCCTTATGTGTGAGTGTAATTTGATTTACGTGGGCAGGACCAAAAGGAAAGTCAAACGCCGCATATACGAACACATAGAGAATATAACCAAAGGGTATGAAAATCACAGTGTATCTGAACACTTCAGGAGGGTGCACAATAAAAATCCAAATAATCTTACTGTGAAGGTGTTGCAGACTATACCACAATCAAAGGGTAATGAACAGCAGAGGTTAATGCATCTCAGAAAGTGTGAAACAAAATGGATTCACCTACTTGATTGTATGACCCCTAAAGGGTTAAATGTGGATATAGACTTGCAGGCCTTTATGACATAAACATAGTATAATTTGCCCTTCTTATGAATTTTCTAGCATATGATACAAACTAATTATTTAATAATGTTTTAATATTTCAACTTTTTAAACTAATGAATTGTTATTTATGCATCTATTGACGTAGTTAATTGAATTAAGGAATATTCCATAGTATTTTTTCATTTAGTATGAATTTTAAAGGCAAACAATATTATGGTTCTTTTCTCCTGCTCCTATTCAGTTTTCATCTATAAAGTGTAATTTCAAGGTGAATAATTCTATGGTTTTTTAAAATAAGTGTTTTTATGAAGTTACAATTAAATATGTGTGCTGTGTTTCAGATAAAGAATTGCTGATGATACAACAGTATTCAGTGGTGATGACAAAATTAATTATTATGCTAGCATAATGCTGCATGTAACCAAATGTATATTTTATTGTTTTTTGTTTGTGTAGATAGTTTTTTAAATTGTATCTATTGAGCGTTATTTAAATAAGTATATACATCCGCTCACTAGATTGCGAGTATTTTGATGTTAGGCATAGATTTGAATTGTTAGTCTATTTCTCAGCAAGCATATCGTTAAGTCATTCTGTGTAAATAAAGAGGCATGTCCGCATCCTGCCACCGGATTGGCCGGTCGGTAACCAATTGAAAGAGACTATCAGATGTATATAGTAACGTACAGGAGCGTGCAATACATCGTCATATCCTCTTGAGAAAGTCTGCAGAGCGCAGATGAAATGCATTGGGGGCGGAGCTAAGGACGGCTCCTAAACACAGAGACTGCTCATACAAAGAATACAAGCGGCAGTGAAGCGGAGAATCTCTGGAGGGATCCACAGTTGATTGGAACTTGTTGTTTGTCTTTTCCCTGAGTGGGATCAATGCTCATCTTTTAGATTCGTTTGTAAGTGCAATATTATTGCGTGTTTAATACATTTTTAAAAAAAAGTCTACCTTTATGTGGGGCTGCGCTTCTCTTCTTCTTTTGCTATAGGATCCACAGTCAAGAGAGCGTTCAGAAACACGCCTCTGATAGCAGCTGCACCTCACTATCTAAGGATTGATTTTAGGAGCCAATTACAACTTATCACAGTAGTTATCCATCTATGTGAAAGCTCCTAAGGACTTTTCCCTGTATTGGGGTAATATCAATTTCACTATATATGAAATGTGCTTTTTAACATTTGGACTTTTTTATGCATATTATTTTGTGTGTATTTTTATCTTGTATTTTAACCAATTCCTATAGGTAATACTATTAATTTTGCTCATTTGTAGATATATTAGTTTGTTTTCCTATTTTATTAATTCAACTATTCATTTACTGTTATTTCTCTTGTTTTAACTTTATAATTACATATCCACCGCCCTCCTAGTTGCGCTGTTAATACTTTTAGTTTGTTTTAAATTATGTTTTTAACTTTAATTTAGGTGTATTTTATTTTTTTTAAAGTTAGGGGGTGTTAGGTTTAGGGGTTAATAGTTTAATTTAGGTATTTGCGTTGTGGGGGGATGGCGGTTTAGGGGGTTGTTAGCTTTATTTATTAGTTGCAACGTGGGCGGGTGGCGGTTTAGAGGTTAATAGTTTAATTTAGGTAATGGTTTGCGGGTTAACAGCTTTATTTATTATTTGCGATGCGGAGATGGCGGTTTAGGGGTTAATAGTATAGTTTATGGGTATTAGTGTATTTTGTAACATATTTTTGAAGAGTTTTGTGAAACTTTTTTGTTTTGCAAAACACATAACTACAGGTCTTTGAATGCGGAATGGATCGTTCTAGTAAAGGTAATATCACTCGTGGTACCGCACAACTTGTACTATCAAGTAGGTGACCATTCCTCATGCAAAGACCATTTTGCGCGGGGTAAAGCCATACCGTCTAACTTGTAATCCGGGCCTTTAATGGCTGGTTATTTATCGTGTGCCCGTAAACCGGCAAATTTGCCCGTTTACTGGTGTGCAATAAATTAGCACTCCACTTGTAATGTAGCCCTAAATAAATGCTAGATAGAATGATGCATTCAAAGATTAGTCTGAGAATAACACCAAGATGTATTTGTAAAGTTTCATTAGCTATTTAAATATTGACAAAATAAGTGTAAAATTATAGGGCTAGATTACAAATTGATCACTAAATATTGCTCGCGCTCCACTTTGTAATACCAGCACACAAGTAAATCCCAATGTTTATACACATATTAACACATATCATAAATATATATGTACTGTACAGGGAGTGCAGAATTATTAGGCAAATGAGTATTTTGACCACATCATCCTCTGTATGCATGTTGTCTTACTCCAAGCTGTATAGGCTCGAAAGCCTACTACCAATTAAGCATATTAGGTGATGTGCATCTCTGTAATGAGAAGGGGTGTGGTCTAATGACACTCTATATCAGGTGTGCATAATTATTAGGCAACTTCCTTTCCTTTGGCAAAATGGGTCAAAAGAAGGACTTGACAGGCTCAGAAAAGTCAAAAATAGTGAGATATCTTGCAGAGGGATGCAGCACTCTTAAAATTGCAAAGCTTCTGAAGCGTGATCATCGAACAATCAAGCGTTTCATTCAAAATAGTCAACAGGGTCGCAAGAAGCGTGTGGAAAAACCAAGGTGCAAAATAACTGCCCATGAACTGACAAAAGTCAAGCGTGCAGCTGCCAAGATGCCACTTGCCACCAGTTTGGCCATATTTCAGAGCTGCAACATCACTGGAGTGCCCAAAAGCACAAGGTGTGCAATACTCAGAGACATGGCCAAGGTAAGAAAGGCTGAAAGACGACCACCATTGAACAAGACACACAAGCTGAAACGTCAAGACTGGGCCAAGAAATATTTCAAGACTGATTTTTCTAAGGTTTTATGGACTGATGAAATGAAAGTGAGTCTTGATGGGCCAGATGGATGGGCCCGTGGCTGGATTGGTAAAGGGCAGAGAGCTCCAGTCTGACTCAGATGCCAGCAAGGTGGAGGTGGAGTACTGGTTTGGGCTGGTATCATCAAAGATGAGCTTGTGGGGCCTTTACGGGTTGAGGATGGAGTCAAGCTCAACTCCCAGTCCTACTGCCAGTTTCTGGAAGACACCTTCTTCAAGCAGTGGTACAGGAAGAAGTCTGCATCCTTCAAGAAAAACATGATTTTCATGCAGGACAATGCTCCATCACACGCGTCCATGTACTCCACAGCATGGCTGGCAAGAAAGGGTATAAAAGAAGAAAATCTAATGACATGGCCTCCTTGTTCACCTGATCTGAACCCCATTGAGAACCTGTGGTCCATCATCAAATGTGAGATTTACAAGGAGGGAAAACAGTACACCTCTCTGAACAGTGTCTGGGAGGCTGTGGTTGCTGCTGCACGCAATGTTGATGGTGAACAGATCAAAACACTGACAGAATCCATGGATGGCAGGCTTTTGAGTGTCCTTGCAAAGAAAGGTGGCTATATTGTCACTGATTTGTTTTTGTTTTGTTTTTGAATGTCAGAAATGTATATTTGTGAATGTTGAGATGTTATATTGGTTTCACTGGTAAAAATAAATAATTGAAATGGGTATATATTTGTTTTTTGTTAAATGCCCTGCACACACAGATATCCCCCTAAAATAGCTATAACTAAAAACAAACTAAAAACTACTTCCAAAACTATTCAGCTTTGATATTAATGAGTTTTTTGGGTTCATTGAGAACATGGTTGTTGTTTAATAATAAAATTAATCCTCAAAAATACAACTTGCCTAATAATTCTGCACTCCCTGTATATAATCATATACATATATATTTACATTGCAGTCTATGGGAACACACAGTTCCCATAGGGGCCTATCTATCAAGCTCTAAATGGAGCTTGAGGTCCCATGTTTCTGGTGAGCCTGCAGGCTCGCCAGAAACAGCAGTTATGAAGCAGCGGTCACAAAGACCGCTGCTCCATAACCCTGTCCGCCTGCTCTGATGAGGCGGACAGGAATCGCCGGAATTCAACCCGATCGAGTACGATCGGGTTGATTGACACCCCCTGCTGGCGGCCGATTGTGAGCTGCTGGTGCAATGCTGAATACGGTGAGCGTATCGGATCAGGTATGACAGACATTTGTTAAATATGCCTCTAAGAGCGCAATTTAAAGGCACTTTTCAGTGCAGATTTTTTTTCTAACACAACCAATCCCACCAACTTTAAAGCCCCAAAACTGCCTAGTGCAGTTATTTTTTATATTGAGGGCATTTGGGGCACTTTTAGAAAATTAACCAGAGATCTAATCTCTGGTTAATTTTCGGAGCACTAATTGCTACAGCGAGCTCGCGGTAGCAATAACCAGCCACTTGTAATGGCTGGTTAATTATCGTGCACCCGCAAACGGCCAAAGTTGCCCATTTGCAAGTGTGAAATATTTTAGCGTTCATCTTGTAATCTAGCCCTTAGTGTTTATAAAACAATGGGAGCTGCCATGTTGTAACTTAGGTTACCTTTTCTGCTTTGGTCAATTAGAGACAGTTATAAATCGGTCACTAGAGTGTGCAGCCAATGACTGGGTGGATTATAACAGTGTTCTGCACTGAACTGGAAAAGCTCATAATTTCAGAATGGAATTGCAGTAAAAGCGGACAAAATAAATGATGAAAGTATATTGCAACGGGTTTTCTTATATAAATAATTTATCATTTTCTATTACCATCTCAAAGTGTTTAATGTCCCTTTAAGTATAATTAGAAGCTGTGGGGGATACTAATGCACATTCTAAACATTAATTTGTTTTTTCATGATTTTTATATTATATTCTCTTTAATCACTCCCAATTGTTTAGTAATGTGGTTTAACTTATAGGCAGAGATCTTCAATACACAGTTTTCTTCTTGTTCATTTTTTTTCTTCTTGGTTTGCCTTTGTGGACATCTTCATGTCTCTGATTTTTGTGCTTTTGGTTTTTAAATTCACTATCAACATTATAATTTGGGATACATGTAAAGAACTGTATTTTTTAACTTGAAGCCTCCCTTGGTATATTTTCACTTGATTGGTTATCCATAGAGTATAAATCACAAAATGTACTATCCTAGAACTGCCATTGTTATGTTTTCTCCTAGTTCCCATATTTTTGTTAGCTATTCTACTATATGCTGTATCAAGTTCATAAGCTTTACTGTCTCTCAAATACTTAGCAATCTGGGCTAAGATTCCCCAAATTGTCAGCAAAATATCATTCAACACATTTTTTAATGGGATAATAAGTGTGATTTAAATGTTTTTCAAAATGTTGTCCCTATGTAGATACCTCCTTCAAATGTAATAGTGTTTTATGTATTTTCCATTCATCATTGTAAAGGAAATTTTAGGTTCCATTCTTGCAGAAATTCTAAACTTTTTGTTCCAAAAACTTTACACTTTAAAATCATTAGACCATGTGGCATCTTTAAGTACTGTGTCCAGTTGAGCAATCCTGGTTGAAATACCAATCAAGGCATTTGCCGTTTGAAATGAACTCAGTAGTAGATAACATGTTGGCATTATAGAGAAATGTGCCATGGTATTTTTTGTTGAAGAGATACCTAGTTAGATGTCTGGAGTGCCACACTGCAGGGAATAGGGCTGTCATCTAGTGCTCTTGCAAAATGGATAACATTCTTGCAAAACTGCTGCCATATAGTGCTTGAGACACATGCACGCTCCTGAGCTTACCTTTCTGCTAATCAAAACAAGATACCAAGAGAACAAAGAAAAATTTATAATAGAAGTAAATTAGAAAGTTGTTTCAAATTGCATGTTCTATCTAAATCATTAAAATGTTTTTCATGTCCCTTTAAGTCACAGAATGCTATGGACCCTGAATATTCTCCTTTGTTACAAGAGAGGGCTGAAATGCATTAGTTAACATTATGCTGCAGGGATCATCTGTAGTCAAGGGATTGCAGGTATTTCAGTCATATTTTTTATATAAAATCATGAATCCACTGCACTATATAGAGTTGATGAGTTTATAGGGCACTCTATAGTGATGACAACTATCTGTTCACTAATAATAATAAACAAGTTACACCTTATAACAGACTTGACGAACATAAGGCTTTGAGCCAATCTGGATCCCCACTTCTCCAAACTAAATAAGGTCTATGGGGCCGAATTATCAAGCTCTGAATGGAGCTTGATGCCCCTGTTTCCGTGTTATTATCGGTTATTTGTAAAGCGCCAACAGATTCCGCAGCCTTTAGGCTCGCCGGAAACAGCAGTTATGAAGCAGCAGTCTAAAGACCGCTGCTCCTTAACTGGTCCGCCTGCTCTAAAGCCGCGGACAGAAATCAGCCTGATCGAATACGATCGGGTTGATTGACACCTCCTGCTAGTGGCAGATTGGCCATGAATCTGCAGGAACTGCTTGTGCAATGATAAATGCCAACAGCGTATGCTGTCGGTATTTATCGATATGCGGTGGACATGATCGTATCATGTCCAAACGCACTATGATAAATTGGCCCCAATATCTTAACAAGGGAGGACAGTTTTTAGTGTTCTAATCTCAAACTGTCAATACATCACTTTAAGTAGTAAATGTGTACTAATGCAGTCACAGGACACCCACAAAAAAGTAGAGAATATCTTGTGAGTGCAAATACTTCTGGATCTACAATAACTGTGAGATAACATTTCACCTCAATTGTGTAATTTGAAACAATAGCAAGTACCTCATTAAATCATTGTTTAGCTGTTTGATAATATTTATTATGCCTACTATATTTTTTTATTTATATTTTAAAATATTGCTCACAAGACAGGTGACGGTATAGGAACTTCAATATTCAGATAGAGCATGTCATTTTAACACACTTTTAAATTCACCTCTATTTTTGCATTTACTTTTTTCTCTTGGTATCCTTTGTTCAAAACAAATATGCACATAGCCTACATTACTGGAAGCTAACTGGTCATTGGTGGCTATGCACATGTGACTCTTTTCATTGGCTCACTAGATGTGTTTCTGCTGGAGCTGACTTTAACTATGGGCTAGATTACAAGTGACGCGGTATCATTTTTTTTTTTGCGACAGCAAAAACTCTGCTTGTATTTTCATTTTTGCACTTGGGTTGCATTCCTATTACAAGTTCCAAAAAAACTTAGTTAATGCTAGCGTTAACCCGAATAGCCTGAAAACCAAACTAAATTTTCTGTGTGCGCGTGCATGTATTGCCCCATAGAGATCAATAGAGAAAAAAAATGGAAAAACCCACTAACACCCGAGATTGCGCAAACTCCATAGCCTTTTTGCATTCCCCATAGAAGTCAATGGAGAAAAAAAAATTGTTGAGAAAAAAAACAAACACAGATCTCACATACAACATAGCATATTCGCATTAGCAATATATTTACAGTAAATACATAGTTAAAATCTGTTTAATAATGTTTTTATGTGCTTAATGGCAAAGGGATATAATGCACTTATATAGTTATATATCTGTACACATATATTAATGTTTTTATATGTGTATATATAACTGTAAATACATATATACATATATAAATACATTAATATATATGTAGACATATATATATATATATATATACTATAATCGCGTCTGTAACGCATCCGTCAGTGTCGCCTCAAAGGAATGTTGGATGCGCGAAGCAGCCAAAAGAATGTTGTCTGAGGGCGAAGCAGCCAAAAGAATCCACATGGCTGCATTCAGGTGGATTCCGAAAATGGGCAGGGGCGGATTCTTCCACAACCCTGCCATTTTCGGAATCCACCTGGATGCAGTGTATGAAAACATGAAGCCTTAAACCACCAACCCCCCACATCGCAATAAACCTAATTAACCTATTAACCCCATAACCGCCAAACCCCCACATCACAATAACCCTAATAAATTAACCCCTATACCGCCAACTCGCCACAACGCAAATAACTAATTTAATTACTAACCCCCAGTAACCTAACACCCCCCTAAATTAAAACAAGTTACTACTAAATTACAATTAAAATTAAAAAAAACTAACTAACATTAAATTACAAAAAATAAAAAAGTCTAACATTACAGGATAAACAAAATTATCAAAAAAAATATATATACCTAATCCCTATGAAAATAAAAAGCACCCCAAAATAAAAACACCCCCTAATATAATCTAAGATACCATTAGCCTTTAAAAGGGCCTTTTGTAGGGCATTGTCCTAAGTTAAACAGCTCTTTTACTTCTAAAAAATACTAAGTCCCCCATAACAGTCGCCTTGAGCAGTTCCTGCTCATCTGCCCACAGTCAGGTGTCTGTCAAGGACATGTTTGTCAAGGACATGTTTGAGCGTAAGAAGCCAATGTCACAAAGTCACCCCCTTGCCCGGCATCTGACAGCTGGCTTGACTGAACTCTTAGACTGCCAGCTTTTACTATACAAGCTGGTGGAGTCTGAGGCATTCAAAAAATTTGTAGATATTGGGACACCGCAGTGGAAGGTACCCGGCCGAAATTTCTTTGCACAAAAGGCAATCCCCAACCTGTACTCGATTGTGCAAAAGGAAGTAATGGCATGCCTGGCACACAGTATTGGGGCAAGGGTCCATCTGACCACTGATACCTGGTCTGCAAAGCATGGTCAGGGGCAGGTATATCACCTACACTGCGCATTGGGTAAACCTGCTGATGGCTGCCAAGCATGGGAATGCGTGGCTCTGCAGAGGAGTTGGTGACACCACCATGACTTGCAGGCAGGTCTGCTGCCACCTCCTCTACTCCTCCTACTCCATCCTCTTCCATAACCTCCTCGGCTGAGTCCTCTTCTGCTGCTGCGTCTTGCTCCACATCAACGGCACCCCCCCAGCTCCCCAGGTACTATTCCACATCCCGGATACGGCAGTGTCACGCCATCTTGGGGTTGACTTGCCGGAAAGCAGAGAGTCACACCAGACCAGCACTCCTGTCCGCCCTGAACGCACAGGTGGATCAGTGGCTGACTCCGCACCAACTGGACAATGGCAAAGTGGTTAGTGACAATGGAAGAAATTTGGTGGCGGCATTGAATTTGGGCAAGTTGACACATGTGCCGTGCATGGCACATGTGTGTAATCTGATCGTACAGCGCTTTGTGCATATGTACCCAGGCTTACAGTACGTCCTGAAGCAGGCCAGGAAGGTGTGTGGCCATTTCAGGCGTTCCTACACGGCCATGGCGCACTTTTCAGATATCCAGCGGCGAAACAACATGCCAGTGGGGCGCTTGATTTGCGACAGCCCAACACGTGGGAATTCAACACTCCTAATGTTCGACCGCCTGATCCAACAAGAAAAAGCCGTTAACGACTATTTGTATGACCGGGGTGCTAGGACAGCCTGTGCGGAGCTGGGAATTTTTTGCCACGTTACTGGACGCTTATGCGCTATGCCTGTAAGCTCATGCGTCCTTTTGAGGAGGTGACAAACCTAGTCAGTATCACCGAAGGCACCATCAGTGACATCATACCATTTGTTTTCTTCCTGGAGCATGCCCTGCGAAGAGTGCTGGATCAGGCCGTAGATGAGCATGAAGAGGAAGAGGAAGATTTGTGGTCACCATCACCACCAGAAACAGCCTTATCAGCATTGCTTGCTGGACCTGCGGCAACGCTGGAAGAGGATTGTGAGGAAGAGGAGTCAGAGGAGGAATGTGGCTTTGAGGAGGAGGAGGAAGACCAACCACAACAGGCATCCCAGGGTGCTCGTTGTCACTGATCTGGTACCCGTGGTGTTGTACGTGGCTGGGGGGAAGAACATACCTTCAGTGAGATCACTGTGGACGAGGAACGGGACATGAGTAGCTCGGCATCCAACCTTGTGCAAATAATATCTTTCATGCTGTCGTGCCTGTTGAGGGACCCTCGTATAAAAAGGCTGAAGGAGAACGATCTGTACTGGGTGTCCACTCTACTAGACCCCCGGTATAAGCATAAAGTGCCTGAAATGTTACCGAATTACCACAAGTTGGAAAGGATGCAGCAGTTCCAAAATAAATTAAAAAGTATGCTTTACACAGCGTATAAGGGTGATGTCACAGCACAACCGGAATCTAACAGGGGAAGAGGTGAAAGTAACCCTCCTCCTCCCACGACCACGCCGGAAAGGACAAGATGCTTTACAGACGTGTTGTTGATGGAGGACATGCAGAGCTTTTTAAGTCCTATACATCACCACAGCCCTTCGGTGTCCACCCTCAGAGAACGACTCGACGGACAGGTAACAGACTACCTCACCTCAACTGCAGATATCGACACTCTGAGGAGCAATGAACCCCTTGACTACTGGGTGTGCAGGCTTGACCTGTGGCCTGAGCTATCCCAATTTGCTCTAGAACTTCTGGCCTGCCCCGCTTCAAGTGTCCTGTCAGAAAGGACCTTCAGTACAGCAGGAGGTTTTGTCACTGAAAAGAGAAGTCGCCTAGGTCAAAAAAGTCTAGATTACCTCACCTTTATTAAGATGAATGAGGGATGGATCCCGAAGGGACTGACAGTGGGCGATACATTAGACTAAAAAAGGCCTGATGAGATGAGCTGCCTTGGGCTAAAAATGGTCCACACGCTGCTGTATTTTATCTCTGAATGCCGGATGACTTGCATGACTTATCCACCACCAACTAGGGTTCAAGCCACAATGTTTTAGGGCACTTTCTGTTTGGAAAACAAACATCAATTTTTCTGGCCGCTGCTACAGCAGCGGCTGTATCAATACCTAATTTTTCAGGCATGTGTACATGCCTATTTTTTCTGGCCTCTGGTGCTGCACTGTGGCTTCAAAAACCAAACAAAAAAAAAGGCACATAACAGGGATTAAACTGATAGGAATAGTACTACTTAACACACCACTCCTATCTGGTGGCACATTAGATTGCACGCACAGTGCCCCAAATTTGAAGTAGGAGGTCCGACCAAGCATCTTTTTCCATCTCCCGGTTCCTAAAATTGATGCCATATACATGTCCCCTTATATGGGACGTAACAGGGATTAAACTGATAGGAATAGTACTACTTAACACACCTTATAATAACGCAGAGAGAGGCAACGCACAGACAGGAGTCTGAAGAAGAGGAGTCAGAAGAGGAAGGTGGCTTCGAGGAGGTGGAAGACCAAACACAGCAGACGTCCCAGGGGGCTTGTTGTCACCTCACGTGGCTGGGTGGAGGAAGAGACCTTCAATGACATCAGTGAGGACAAGGAAAGGGACATAGGTAGCTTGGTATCCAACTTTGTGCAAATGGGGAGTTTGCGGTTGTTTGCGGTGCGTTAAAGGGACAGTCTAGGCCAAAATAAACTTTCATGATTCAGATAGAGCATGTAATTTTAAACATTTTCCAATTTACTTTTATCACCAATTTTGCTTTGTTCTCTTGGTATTCTTAGTTGAAAGCTTAACCTAGGAGGTTCATATGCTAATTTCTTAGACCTTGAAGCCCACCTCTTTCAGATTGCATTTTAAGAGTTTTTCACCACTAGAGGGTGTTAGTTCACGTATTTCAAATAGATAACACTGTGCTCGTGCACGAGAAGTTATCTGGGAGCAGGCACTGATTGGCTAGACTGCAAGTCCAGGTGTTAGTCCCCTTGAAACAACTTTTCCATCACTATTGTGGCCAAAAAGAGTCCCTGTGGGTTTTAAAATTCGCCTGCCTATTGAAGTCTATGGCGGTTCGCCGGTTCGCCCATTCGCGAACAGTTACATAAGTTCGCGTTTGCCGTTCGCGAACCCAAATTTTTATGTTTGCGACATCACTACCCACCAAACCCCCCTGAATCAGCCAATAGGATGAGAGCTACTGAAATCTTATTGGCTGATTTGAACGGCCAATAGGATTTCAGTAGCTCTAATTCTATTGATTGACTTCTATTGAAGTCTATGGCGGTTCGCCCATTCGCGAACAGTTGCGTAAGTTTGCGTTCGCCGTTTGCGAACCCAAATTTTTATGTTTGCGACATCACTACCCACCAAACCCCCCAAAATAAAAAAAACTAACACTAAAAAAAACTAAACTACCCATTGCCCCTAAAGGGGCATTTGTATGGACATTGCCCTTAAAAGGGCATTCAGCATTTTTTCAAGCCCAAAAAACCCTAATCTAAAAAAAACACCCCAAAAATTAAAATAAAAAAGCCTCAACCTAAGTCCCAAATAGGTACCCAACTTATCCTGAAGTCTGGCGGAGAAGGTCTTCTAGACGGATCCATCATCTTCTATCTTCATCCAGAGCAAAGGCGGCACGGAGCGGAGGTGCAGAGGTGCGGAGTTGCGTTGCCAATGCCTGAATCAGCCAATAGGATGAGAGCTACTGAAATCTTATTGGCTGATTTGAACAGCCAATAGGATTTCAGTAGCTCTAATTCTATTGATTGATTTTAAAATTTAAGCCAATAGGAATGAAAGCTACCCCAAATTGATTGCGGTACCTTGCAATCAATCTTCAGTCTATGACGGACATCCGATGAAGAGGAGCCCCCATGCCGTCAAGGACCACCGCCGCTGAGTATCCAGGCATCGGTAACACAGCTCCACACCTCTGCTCTGCGCCGCTTTCACTCAGGATGAAGATAGAAGATGATGGATCCGTCTGGAAGAAGACCTTCTTGGCCAGACTTCAGGAACAGTGAGTACCTCTTTGGGGCTTAGGTTTAAGCTTTTTCATTTTTATTTTTGGGGTGTCTATTTTAGATTAGGGTTTTGTTGGGCTTTAAAAACAGCTGATTGCACTTTTAAGGGCAGTAAAAGAGCTGAATGCCCTTTTAAGGGCAATGCCAATACAAATGCCCCTTTTCGAGGCAATGGGTAGTTTATTTTTTTAAGTGTTATTTTTTTTTATTTTGGGGGGTTTGATGGGTGGGGGTTTTTACTGTTACGGAGTGCTTAGTATTTTTTAGAGGTAAAAGAGCTGTTTAACTTAGGGCAATGCCCTACAAAGGCCCTTTTAAGGGCTATTGGTAGTTTAGTATTAGATTAGAGGGTGTCTTTATTTTGGGGGGAATTTTTTTTTATAGGGGTATTAGTTTAGGTTTAAATTTTTTATTTTGGATAGCTTTGTTTATTTTTTTCTATAATTGTACTTTTTTTATTTTTTGTAACTTTAACTTGGGGATTTGTATTTTTTAAACATAGACTTCCCTCTGGGCAGGCTTATCGCCTAGTACAGAGCTTTCCAAACTTTTCATGTTGGTGACACACTTTTTAGACCTACATCATTTTGTGACACAGTAGTTCAGTTGTACTAGCAAACAGGAGGTTAAACTAACTTGTTTAAAGAGATACAGACACAAACATAAATTATATAATAATTAAATGTATTTACAAGTAACAGTATGTACTGTGTGTGCAAGAATTTTAAAAAAAGTTTAACACCACTAATAGCTACTTACTCTTTTAATGGGATGTATGAGGTTGATGAAATGAACATAGTTTCTGAATATTTGGTGGAATATTAGATAAAGACACTCGCATTTTATCATCAAGCATTTTTAACTTCCACTTCCTATGCATATATCAAGAGCAGGAGCAGAAATGCACTACTGGGAGCTAGCTGCAAAAAAACAAATCACTTTGACTTCTGACTTCAGCTCATCGTTTAAGTTGCTGCCCTCAGAGCTCTACAAATCCAACTGACTACTTCGCGCCCTGCAAACACACTGCTGTCCCACTCACTGACTACACATGCAGTGATGAACTGATTGAGGAGACTACATGTGCAGTCAGAAGCCAATGTGCCACTAAAGCCGCCAATGGGAATAGTTTAAGTTCCCACTGAGCTGCACCAATAGGTTAAGATGATCTGTGACCAACTAGGTATCAATCACGTGTCAACCATGTGATATGTGTAGCAGGCAGGCGGAAAGTCGGAAACCAAAAAAAATTTTTAATATTTTTTTAAAGAAATTAGTGCTGAAGCAGAGACACACCTACACACTGCCGTGAACACACTAACGTGTCATGACACACAGTTTGGCAAGCACTAGCCTAGTATATATATATATATATATATATATATCTATATATATACACACGTTGATTGGAGTAGCCATGTTAGTCCAGAGATTTAGATATCAAAATAACAAGAGTATTGCATTGAGCAATGATACTTTTTTTATTAGATTAACTATACATTTATAAGTTGACAAGCTTTCGGAAGAGTTCCTTCCTTTATCAAGTCTGAAGCAATACTCTTTTTTTATTGCTTCAGACTTGATAAAGGAAGGAACTCTTCCGAAAGCTTGTCAACTTATAAATGTATAGTTAGTCCAATAAAAAAAAGTATCATTGCTCAATACAATACTCTTGTTATTTTGAGATATATATATATACACAAATTCATCGTTAGACATGAATATGTATGTGTCTCAATGTTAAAGGACTTTGCCTGTCTTTTTTTTTTTTTTTCTAACACCCGAAATCTCCAATCTTTGAGCCCTTTTTTGTGCAATATTGTTTGAAATAATTTTTCCAGTGCTAATATGAATGTAAGTGTACTTTGTAATGTATTTTAGAAGTGTTTTGTGCAACTTTTTTGTTTCGGAACCCAGTTAACCACAGCTTTGAGATCACGGGAAAGGATTGAAGCTAGCACAATCACAATTTCTCCCCACTTGTAATATCAGTAGAATAAAAAATGCTTGCGGAAACACATCGCTAGCGCAAAACAGTTTGTGCCTCACTTGTAATATAGCCCTTATGCATTTAATCAATTTGCTGGGGTTAAACACACAGTTATATTTAAGCAATAGTGAAATCATAAAATTAAGAATTTTGTGCACTTTTACATTCCTTTAAATGATTTAAGATTCCAGTGAGTCTCCTGGTGTTAGAAGGTTGGAGACTCCTGCTATATAATTGTGATGAGTATCCATATATCGCTGATGAATAGGCTTCATTGTATAAAGATTCTAAGAGTCTATCTATAAAGTGATTACAAGTGTGCTTAGAACTGTATAATCAGGCTGAGTAACCATACACTGTTAATGAGCACATTATACTGTGTAATTATAATTATGGTGCATTCATTGACATTGAACACACTGCATTGTTGTGTATGAAATAATAATAAATATGAATGTTTAATGTACATTAAGATCTTCCTTTGTGTTACCTGAATATTACTATAACTCTATTGTCTTATTGTTGAATATAAGTCTTGTTTCTTAAGTTACACATGTGAATTAACTGCTCTTTAACAGAAAATCGTATGTGGTTTCAAGCTAGTGACATTAGCGGGTAAAAAAAATATTACAATAGATTAAAAGCATATCCGTATATAGAGACGTGAACCCCAAATGTTTTGTTTCATGATTCAAACTCAGAGTCTGTGGGTTTGGCTATATAATCTAAAGTGTGCTGAACCTCTCTGTTCTGACGAGTGGTGATCTCTCTCCCAAAGGATATAATAGGGATTGCACATTCAGCAAAAGTCCATCCACATTATCACGTATCTGTAATATCAGTGAGTAGGCTGTTTTTGTAGTGTTCCTACACAATATAGAAAAAGCATTCGCTAAAAAAAAAAAAAAAAGGTTTCTGAGTAGGAGCACTTTAATTATTCCTGTGTAAACTTAGGGCGTGATCCGATATACGGCGTAGTTTTCAGGGCAAGCGAGGTAAACCGAGCCGCCCGTAGTTTCACCTCGCACATCGGGATATTACATATACCCCGCCAGCAGTTGCTAAAGTGCCGTAAGTCAGACAAACTAGCGATGTCCAGAAATGAGCGTAACTACAAATTTCTGGAGTCGCCAGTGACTTACGGCACTTTAGCAACTGCCTGCGCCTAAAAACACTAACTAAAGTATTAAATATCCCGTAACTGTCTAACACTCCTCCCAAAAATAGCCCGACACGTATACCCCTATATCCGCAATCCCCCCTCTCACTCCTAATAATAAATGTATTAACCCCTAGACCGACAACCCCCACAACGCAATAAGCCTAATTATTAAGCCCTAAACCACCATAGCCCACACCGCAATAAACCTATCCTAGTATTAACCACTAAACCGCTGCTCCCGGCCCCCGCCGCCACCTACATTAAATTTATTAACCCCTAATCTGACCCCCCTACACCGCCGCCACCTACATTAAATGTATTACCCCCTAAACCTAAGTCTAACCCTAACACCCCCTAACTTAATTATTATTTAAATAAATATAAATACTATGAATATTATTAACTAAATTATTCCTATTTAAAACTAAATACTTACCTAGAAAATAAACCCTAAGATAGCTACAATATAATTAATAATTAAATTGTAGCTATTTTAGGATTTATATTTATTTTACAGGTAACTTTGTATTTATTTTAACTAGGTACAATAGCTATTAAATAGTTAATAACTATTTAATAGCTACCTAGTTAAAATAATTACAAAATTACCTGTAAAATAAATCCTAACCTAAGTTACAAATACACCTAACACTACACTATCAATAAATTAATTAAATAAATTAACTACAATTATCGAAAATAAAATACAATTAAATAAACTAAACTATATTACAAAATATAACAAACACTAAATTACAAAAAATAAAAAAATATTACAATAAATTTAATCTAATTACACCTAATCTAAGCACCCTAATAAAATAAAAAAGCCCCCCAAAATAATAAAATTCCCTATCCTAAACTAAATTACAAATAGCCCTTTAAAAGGGCCTTTTTGCGGGGCATTGCACCAAAGTAATCAGCTCTTTTACCAGCCCTTAAAAGGGCTTTTTGCGGGGCATTGCCCTAAAGTAATCAGCTCTTTTACCTGTAAAAAAAAGAAATACAATACCCCCCCCCAACATTACAACCCACCACCCACACACTAGTGATGTTGCAAACCTAAAAATTTGGGTTCGCGAACGGAGAACTCGAACTTCCACAAAAGTTCGCGAACCGGGCGAACCGCCATAGACTTCAATAGGCAGGCGAATTTTAAAACCCACAGGGACTCTTTCTGGCCACAATAGTGATGGAAAAGTTGTTTCATGGGCACTAACACCTGGACTGTGGCATGCCGGAGGGGGATCCATGGCAAAACTCCCATGGAAAATTACATAGTTGATGCAGAGTCTGGTTTTAATCCATAAAGGGCATAAATCACCTAACATTCCTAAATTGTTTGGAATAACGTGCTTTAAAACATCAGGTATGATGTTGTATCTATCAGGTAGTGTAAGGGTTATGTGTAAGGGTTACGCCCGCTTCACAGTGCGCAGTGTAGGTGATATACCTGCCCTGACCATGCTTTGCAGACCAGGTATCAGTAGTCAGATGGACCCTTGCCCCAACACTGTGTGCCAGACATGCCATTATAGCAGACTTATATGGCTTTGGCGTTGCTTTTTGGTAATTAGAAGGCTGCTAAATGCCACTGCGCATCACACGTGTTTTATGCCCAGCAGTGAAGGGGTTAATTAGGGAGCATGTAGGCAGCTTGTAGAGTTAATTTTAGCTTAAGTGTAGTGTAGTAGACAACCCAAAGTATTGATCTAGGCCCATTTTGGTATATTTCATGCCACCATTTCACCGCCAAATGCGATCAAATTTAAAAAAAACTTAAATTTTTTCGCAATTTTAGGTTTCTCACTGAATTTATTTACAAACAGCTTGTGCAATTATGGCACAAATGTTTGTAAATGCTTCTCTGGGATCCCCTTTGTTCAGAAATAGCAGACATATATGACTTTGGCGTTGCTTTCTGGTAATTAGAAGGCCGCTAAATGCTGCTGCGCATCACACGTGTATTATGGCTAGCAGTGAAGGGGTTAATTAGGTAGTTTGTAGGGAGCTTGCAGGGTTAATTTTAGCTTTAGTGTAGAGATCAGCCTCCCACCTGACACATCAGACCCCCTGATCCCTCCCAAACAGCTCCCTTCCCTCCCGCATCCCACAATTGTCCCCGCCATCTTAAGTACTGGCAGAAAGTCTGCCAGTACTAAAATAAAAGGTTTTTATTTATTTTTTTTATTTTTTTTAGCATATTTACATATGCTGTGGTGTAGCATCCCCCCTTAGCCCTCAACCTCCCTGATCCCCCCAACTGGGCGAACCGCCATAGACTTCAATAGGCAGGCGAATTTTAAAACCCACAGGGACTCTTTCTGGCCACAATAGTGATGGAAAAGTTGTTTCAAGGGCACTAACACCTGGACTGTGGCATGCCGGAGGGGGATCCATGACAAAACTCCCATGGAAAATTACATAGTTGATGCAGAGTCTGGCTTTAATCCATAAAGGGCATAAATCACCTAACATTCCTAAATTGTTTGGAATAACGTGCTTTAAAACATCAGGTATGATGTTGTATCGATCAGGTAGTGTAAGGGTTACACCTGCTTCACAGTGCACAGTGTAGGTGATATACCTGCCCTGACCATGCTTTGCAGACCAGGTATCAGTAGTCAGATGGACCCTTGCCCCAACACTGTGTGCCAGACATGCCATTATAGCAGACTTATATGGCTTTGCTTTTTGGTAATTAGAAGGCTGCTAAATGCCAGTGCGCACCACACGTGTTTTATGCCCAGCAGTGAAGGGGTTAATTAGGGAGCATGTAGGCAGCTTGTAGAGTTAATTTTAGCTTAAGTGTAGTGTAGTAGACAACCCAAAGTATTGATCTAGGCCCATTTTGGTATATTTCATGCCACCATTTCACCGCCAAATGCGATCAAATTTAAAAAAAACTTAAATTTTTCCAAATTTTAGCTTTCTCACTGAATTTATTTACAAACAGCTTGTGCAATTATGGCACAAACGTTTGTAAATGCTTCTCTGGGATCCCCTTTGTTCAGAAATAGCAGACATATATGACTTTGGCGTTGCTTTCTGGTAATTAGAAGGCCGCTAAATGCTGCTGCGCATCACACGTGTATTATGGCTAGCAGTGAAGGGGTTAATTAGGTAGTTTGTAGGGAGCTTGCAGGGTTAATTTTAGCTTTAGTGTAGAGATCAGCTTCCCACCTGACACATCAGACCCCCTGATCCCTCCCAAACAGCTCCCTTCCCTCCCGCATCCCACAATTGTCCCTGCCATCTTATGTACTGGCAGAAAGTCTGCCAGTACTAAAATAAAAGTTTTGTTTTAGCATATTTACATATGCTGTGGTGTAGCATCCCCCCTTAGCCCTCAACCTCCCTGATCCCCCCAAAAACAGCTCTCTAACCCTCCCCATCTGCCTTATTGGCAGCCATCTTGGGTACTGGCAGCTGTCTGCTATTATTTCACAATCAAAAAAGTTTTTTTTTTTTTTTAAATGTACACTACTGTTACACCAGATATGAGTGGTGGCACTGGGCAAGTGGGCACAGTATACGCTGTGAGCCTGACACACACGCTGGCAGGCAGGCAACTGCAATTAGATTACACAGGAAAAAAAAAAGCAGACAGATGTTCTAGCCCTAAAAACAGAATTTATGCTTACCTGATAAATTACTTTCTCTTGCGGTGTATCCAGTCCACGGATTCATCCTTTACTTGTGGGATATTCTCATTCCCTACAGGAAGTGGCAAAGAGAGCACACAGCAGAGCTGTCCATATAGCTCCCCCTCTAGCTCCACCCCCCAGTCATTCGACCAAAGGTTAGGAAGAAAAAGGAGAAACCATAGGGTGCAGTGGTGACTGTAGTTTAAACAAAAAAAAATTTTTTTACCTGACTTAAATGCCGGGGCGGGCCGTGGACTGGATACACCGCAAGAGAAAGTAATTTATCAAGTAAGCATAAATTCTGTTTTCTCTTGCAAGGTGTATCCAGTCCACGGATTCATCCTTTACTTGTGGGATACCAATATCAAAGCTTTAGGACACGGATGAAGGGAGGGAACAAGACAGGTACCTTAAACAGAAGGCACCACTGCTTGCAAAACCTTTCTCCCAAAAATAGCCTCCGAAGAAGCAAAAGTATCGAATTTGTAAAATTTGGCAAAAGTATGCAGTGAAGACCAAGTCGCTGCCTTACAAATCTGTTCAACAGAAGCCAAATTTTTGAAAGCCCATGTGGAAGCCACTGCTCTGGTAGAATGAGCAGTAATTCTTTCAGGAGGCTGCTGGCCAGCAGTCTCATAGGCCAAACGGATGATGCTTTTCAGCCAAAAGGAAAGAAAGGTAGCAGTCGCTTTCTGACCTCTCCTCTTACCAGAATAGATAACAAACAAGGAAGATGTTTGTCTGAAATCCTTAGTTGCTTGTAAATAGAACTTTAAAGCACAAACTACATCAAGATTGTGTAACAGACATTCCTTCTTCGAAGAAGGATTAGGACCCAGAGAAGGAACAACTATTTCCTGGTTAATATTCTTGTTAGAAACAACTTTAAGAAGAAAACCAGGCTTGGTACGCAAAACTACCTTATCTGCGTGGAACACCAGGTAAGGTGAATCACACTGTAAGGCAGATAATTCTGAAACTCTTCGAGCAGAAGAGATAGCTACTAAAAACAAAACTTTCCAAGATAACAACTTAATATCTATGGAATGTAAAGGTTCAAACAGAACCCCTTGAAGAACTTCAAGAACTAGATTTAGACTCCATGGTGGAGCCACAGGTTTATAGACAGGCTTGATTCTGACTAAAGCCTGAGCAAACGCTTGAACATCTGGTACCTCTGCCAGACGCTTGTGTAAAAGGATAGACAGAGCAGATATTTGTCCTTTTAAGGAACTAGCTGACAATCCTTTCTCCAATCCTTCTTGGAAAAAAGACAATATCCTGGGAATCCTAATCTTACTCCATGAGTAACCCTTGGATTCACACAAAGATATTTCCGCCATATCTTATGGTAGATTTTCCTGGTGACAGGCTTTCTAGCCTGAATCAGAGTATCTATAACTGACTCAGAGAACCAACGCTTTGATAGAATTAAGCGTTCAATCTCCAAGCAGTCAGACGTAGAGAAACTAGATTTGGATGCTTGAACGGACCCTGTATTAGAAGATCCTGCCTCATTGGCAGTGTCCATGGTGGGACAGATGACATGTCCACTAGGTCTGCATACCAAATCCTGCGTGGCCACGCAGGCGCTATCAGAATCACCGAAGCCTTCTCATGCTTGATTCTGGAGACCAGACGAGAGAGAAGGGGAAACGGTGGAAAAACATAAGCCAGATTGAAGGACCAAGGCGCTGCTAGAGCATCTATCAATACCGCCTTGGGGTCCCGGGACCTGGACCCGTAGAGAGGAAGTTTGGTGTTCTGACGGGACACCATCAGATCCAACTCTGGAGTGCCCCGTAGCTGAGTCAGCTGGGCAAATACCTCCGGGTGGAGTTCCCACTCCCCCGGGTGAAAAGTCTGACGACTTAGAAAATCTGCCTCCCAGTTGTCTACTCCTGGGATGTGAATTACTGAGAGATGGCAGGAGTGATCCTCCGCCCACCTGATTATTTTGGTTACTTCCGTAATCGCTAGGGAACTCTTTGTTCCCCCCTGATGATTGACGTAAGCTACAGTCGTAATGCTGTCCGACTGAAATCTGATGAATTTGGCCGCAGCAACTGAATTTGAGGAGACAAATCTGCATAATCCCCATTCCACGGTTTGAGCATGCATAGTTGCAGTGGTCTGAGGTGTATCCGAGCAAAAGGGACTATGTCCATTGCCGCTACCATTAATCCGATTGCCTCCATGCACTGAGAAACAGATGGCCGAGGAATGGAATGAAGAACTCGGCAAGTAGTTAAAAGTTTTAACTTTCTGACCTCCGTCAGAAATATTTTCATTTCTACTGAATCTATTAGTGTTCCTAGGAAGGGAACCCTTGTGAGTGGGGACAGAGAACTCTTTTTTACGTTCACCTTCCACCCGTGAGACTTTAGAAAGGCCAATACAATCTCCGTGTGAGCCTTGGCTCTGTGAAAGGACGGCGCCTAAATTAAGATGTCATCCAAATAAGGCGCCACTGCTATGCCCCGCGGTCTTAGAACCGCCAGAAGGGACCCTAGCACCTTTGTGAAAATTCTGGGAGCAGTGGCTAAACCGAATGTAAGAGCCATGAACTGGTAATGCTTGTCTAGGAAAGCGAACCTGAGGAACTGATGAGGATCTTTGTGGATAGGGATATGCAGGTACGCATCCTTTAGATCCACAGTAGTCATATATTGACCTTCCTGGATCATAGGTAAGATTGTCCGAATGGTCTCCATCTTGAATGATGGGACTCTGAGGAATCTGTTTAGAATTTTTAGATCCAGGATTGGTCTGAAAGTTCCTTCTTTTTTGGGAACCACAAACAGGTTTGAGTAAAAACCCAGACCTTGTTCTGCAATTGGAACTGGGTATATCACTCCCATTGTGTGTAGATCTTCTACACAGCGTAAGAACGCCCCTTTCTTTGTCTGGTCTGTAGACAGACGAGAAATGTGGAACCTTCCCCTTGGAGGGGAGTCCTTGAATTCTAAAAGATATCCCTGGGAAACAATCTCTAATGCCCAGGGATCGTGAACATCTCTTGCCCAAGCCTGAGCGAAGAGAGAGAGTCTGCCCCCTACTAGATCCGGTCCCGGATCGGGGGCTTCCTCTTCATGCTTGGTAGCAGCTGCAGGCTTTTTGGCCTGTTTACCCTTGTTCCAGCCCTGGTAAGGCTTCCAGGTTGCCTTGGGCTGTGAAGCGTTACCCTCTTGCTTTGCAGCTGTAGTGGTTGAAGCTGTACCGCTCCTGAAGTTACGAAAGGAATGAAAATTAGCTTTGTTTCTAGCCTTAAAGGGCTTGTCCTGAGGGAGAGCATGGCCCTTTCCCACAGTGATTTCTGAAATAATCTCTTTCAATTCTGGCCCGAAAAGGGTCTTTCCCTTGAAAGGGATATTTAATAATTTGGATTTTGACATCGCATCGGCCGACCATGACTTGAGCCAAAGCGCTCTGCGCGCCATAATGGCGAAACCTGAATTTTTGGCCGTCAACATAGCTAATTTCGGCGGCGTCTGTGATAAAAGAATTAGCTAGATTTAGAGCCTAAATTCTATCCATAATTTCGTCATATGAGGTCTCCGTCTGGAGCGACTCCTCCAGCGCCTCAAACCAGAAAGCCGCTGCAGTAGTTACAGGAATAGTTACAGGAATAATGCAGGCAATAGGTTGGAGAAGGAAACCTTGTTGAACAAAAATTTTCTTAAGTAAACCTTCTAATTTTTTATCCATAGGATCTTTAAAAGCCCAACTGTCTTCAACTGGTATGGTTGTGCACTTAGCAAGTGAAGAAACAGCCCCCTCTACCTTAGGGACCGTCTGCCACGAGTCTCGCCTGGGGTCAGTTATGGGGAACATTTTGTTAAAAATAGGGGGGGGGGGACAAAAGGGACACCTGGTCTATCCCACTCCCTAGTAACAATATCCGCAACCCTTTTAGGGATCGGAAACGCATCAGTGTATACAGGGACCTCTAGGTACTTGTCCATTTTACACAATTTCTCTGGGACCAACATAGGATCACAATCATCCAGAGTGGTTAATACCTCCCTGAGCAATACGCGGAGGTGTTCCAGTTTAAATTTAAACGCTAATGAATCTGACTCTGCCTGAAGAGAAACCTTTCCTGAGTCGGAAATTTCTCCCTCAGACATCAAATCCCTCACCCCCACTTCGGAGTGTTGTGAGGGTACATCAGATAAGGCTACCAAAGCTTTAGACTGCTATTGCACTTTGCAAGGGAATTATCCATGACTGTCGCTAGTTGTTGTAATGTAATAGGGGCAGATGCACTAGAGGTACTAGGCATCGCTTGAGCGGGCGTAACTGGTTGTGACACATGTGGAGAGGTAGGCGGACTATCCTCATTACCTTCAGTCTGAGAATCATCTAGGGCCACACTTTTAAGTGCAACAATATGATCTTTTAAGTGTATAGACATGAGAGGGGGTTCCACCATGGCTTCTAAACACTTTGAACAAGGATTTTCCTTAGTGTCAGACATGTTTAACAGACTAGTAGCATACACAAGCAGGCTTGGAAAACACTTTAATCAAATAAAAAACACAATTTGAAAAAACATTACTGTGCCTTTAAGAAATAAAAAGAGCACACAATTTTACAAAACAGTGAAAAATGCACCAATCCGATTGGTTGATTTAATCGGCCAATTGGATTGAAGTTCAATCCGAATGGCTGATTGGATCAGCCAATAGAATTGACCTTGCATTCTATTGGCTGATTAAATCAACCAATCGGATTTTTCCTACCTTAATTCCGATTGGCTGATAGAATCCTATCAGCCAATCGGAATTCAAGGGACGCCATCTTGGATGACGTCATTTAAAGGACCAGCCATTCGTCGGGTAGTCATCGGCCGAGAAGGATGTTCCGCACCGGAGGTCTTCAAGATGGAGCCGCTCATCGCCGGACAGATGAAGATAGAAGATGCCGCTTGGATGAAGACTTCCGCCGGATGGAGGACCTCTTCTGCCCCGATCGGATGAAGACTTCTGTCCGGCTGGAGGACCACTTGTGCCTGGATCGGATGAAGACATCGGCCCGGCTGGGTGAAGACGGCTCAAGGTAGGGTGATCTTCAATTGGGTAGTGTTAGGTTTATTTAAGGGGGGATCGGGTGGGTTTTAATGTGGGTGGTGGGTTGTAATGTTGGGGGGGTTATTGTATTTCTTTTTTTTACAGGTAAAAGAGCTGATTACTTTGGGGCAATGCCCCACAAAAAGCCCTTTTAAGGGCTGGTAAAAGAGCTGATTACTTTGGGGCAATGCCCCGCAAAACGCACTTTTAAGGGCTATTTGTAATTTAGTTTAGGAGAGGGAATTTTATTATTTTGGGGGGCTTTTTATTTTATTAGGGGGCTTAGATTAGGTGTAATTAGATTAAACTTCTTGTAATATTTTTTAATTTTTTGTAATTTAGTGGGGTTTTTTTTGTAATATAGTTTAGTTTATTTAATTGTATTTTATTTTAGATAATTGTAGTTAATTTATTCAATTAATTTATTGATAGTGTAGTGTTAGGTGTATTTGTAACTTAGGTTAGGATTTATTTTACAGGTAATTTTGTAAATATTTTAACTAGGTAGCTATTAAATAGTTATTAACTATTTAATAGCTATTGTACCTAGTTAAAATAAATACAAAGTTACCTGTAAAATAAATATAAATCCTTAAAGAGCTACAATGTAATTATTAATTATATTGTAGCTATCTTAGGGTTTATTTTATAGGTAAGTATTTAGTTTTAAATAGGAATAATTTAGTTATTAATATTAATATTATTTATATTTATCTAAATAATAATTAAGTGAGGGGGTGTTAAGGTTAGACTTAGGTTTAGGAGGTAATACATTTAATGTAGGTGGCGGCGGTATAAGGGGGGTCAGATTAGAGGTTAATATATTTAATGTAGGTGGCGGCAGTGTAGGGGGGTCAGATTAGGGGGTAATAAATTTAATGTAGGTGCCGGCGGGGTCCGGGAGCGGCGGTTTAGGGGTTAAACACTTTATTTAGTAGCGGCGGGGTCCGGGAGCGGCGGTTTAGGGGTTAAACACTTTATTAGGTATTGCGGTGGGGGATTGCGGTTGACAGGTAGATAGACATTGCGCATGTGTTAGGTGTTAGGTTTTTTTTTTGTAGGCATTTTAGGGAGTTACGGTGCTCCCATACTCAGCGCAAGGCCTGCTACGGCTGCTTTTTATGGCGAGGTGAAAATGGAGTAAGTTTTCTCCATTTTCGCCTTGTAAGGCCTTGCGCTGGATATTGGATACCAAATTGCGCAGGTTTTATATGTTAGTCTATGGGTGAAAAAACTACGTCCGCCGGGTGAAATATACGTGCCGCATTTATATGCGGCGCAGTATATAGGATACCAAACCCGTGCAAAAAACGGCGTTGCCGGCTTTTGCGGGTGACGCTGCATATCGGATGGGGCCCCAAGTGTTACTAGAAACTCTCAGCACTGAGAATCTGTCGAAACTGATATGGCTGAAAAGGTTTATCTTATATTGAAAGCAGTGCTTTTAAAATTACACACTCACAGCAATGTTTACCAATTAAAATCAAACGCCCATCAAACTCAAAGGGAAATGCCTATATATTCATCATGTCTGTGGTCTACCTTGCTAATAAAGAGACAAAAAAATCTTCCTATTAAAAGGGATAGGAAAGTCAAAATTAAACATGCATGTTTCCGATAGAGCATGTCATTTTAAGACACTTTCAAATTCACTTCTATTTTTAAATGTGCTTTGTTCTCTTGGTATCCCTTGTTGAAAAACACTAGTAGGAGCTGCTGCTAATTGGTGCCTGCACACATTTGTCTCTTGTGATTGGTTAACTAGTGTTCAGCTAGCTGCCAGTAGTGAAATGTACACACACACACACATATATATATATATATGCATATCCATCTTTAGAAATGTAAATGTATGTATCTCTATTGAGATCTTATATCTTTAAACCCTTATAACTTTTCTTGTGCAATATGTTTTTGAATAATTTGTATTAGATGGTGTTATTGTGAGTGCAATTTGAAATGTATTTTTGATGTGTTTTGTGCAACATTTTTGTTTTGTGAAACAGTTAACCCCAGCTCTGAAGATGCGGTAATCATTCTAGCATAAATCACGATTTTGCTCAATAAATCACGTTTACTTTCAACTTGTAATACCAGTGTAATTTAACCTGCACGCAAATGATCGTGAAAATCTGACAACACTTGCGCGCAGACATTTGTGTTCCACTAGTAATCTGGTCCACAATGTTTTATTTATTTGTATTAAATTGTATAATGTGATACTACAGGCCAGATTACAGGGGTGGCGTGCTACTAGCGCAAGGAACTTAATAGCGATAGCAAGATCACGGTGCTCTTTACACTCAAATTCTTATTACAAGTGGTGCCCTGTTTAAATTACCGCAAATTCATTTGGGTGAACTCTGGGTAATTTATGCTAATTATATTTTATATGGGCTGCATTGAGCAGCAATGTCCGCTTGTTTTACAATTTGAAATTGAATGCTAGTAGGTTTTTCTTAGCCTCTTTTTTTTTTGGGGGGGGGGGTTGTAGAATGGTGTTGGGTTTTTTTTTGTTTGAAGAAGAGATAAATCACTATAGGGCAATGCACTACAGACAGTGACATGTTGTGAGGTCAGTGGCTGGGGAGGCACTGGCTAGTATCAGAGATGCTGAGATATTATTTAGATACACTATAAAATGATACACACAGAGGGGCAAAGACAAACACAGACACACAGACACACACAGAGGGACAAACATACACAGGGACACACATACACAGGAACACATTGTAGAAAAACATAATATCAATTTTAATTTGTATTTGATGCTTAAACATAGCAAAGGTATACCTGCTGCAGGTCAACATGTAAGCTTATGCTATGCTAAAAGTGTTTTTCCGTTTTATGTAATTTGCAGCCTTTTCAACTATGAAAATTGTTCTATAGATCTATTAACATGGAGAAACATAAAGTACCATGGTACAGATGAGCTCTTATCCTGAGGGAGACAGAGGGAGGGAAGAATAGGGAGATGGTCTGGAGTGTGGGGCAGAGAGAGAGACACAGCCCCTTAACTGCAGACTGGGTAAAGCTTGCCCTGGGGCCTGAGACCTGAGTCAAGTAAGCAGCGCTGCTAGGGCTGTGAGTGGCAGGTACGAGCTGCAATTAGGGTTGCCACCTTTAGTTCAGGCCAAACACAAAACTCTTGCACCTCGTACAGCACAGCAAATAGGAGACACACCTTATTCTATCCTCATTTATTTCTTGTTACATGTAAACTGCAGCAAAGTGTGGGAGATAGAGGGATTCTGTAAGGCTCTGGTGGCCAAATCTCAGTTGTGGCACCTGTATTTACTCCCCTGTATGTAATCACACTCATCAGTTTAAAATATCACTAACAGGATTATTTATATATTATACGGCATCACACATACTCAAATTTGCCAAGATAATATTTACAATCCATGATACCTAGATACGATTGTATAGGCTTTTTTGGGGATCTAAACAAGCACTTTGTAAAATGTAGCAAATGCAGACAATTTGCATGTTTTAGATATTAAATAAATAAATAACTTAAATAATTTCCGTAGAAGCTTTACTCATGCAAACAAAAAAACATGTCTAATCAAGATCACACTGAACATAATTTGCACAGTTTGTAATTAACATGACATTTTTTTACATTTTAACTAAGCATACAATTGTACTTTATAGGCTTTTGTAGGATCTAAGCAACCACTGTGTAGAGTGCATCAAACTCAAGCAATTTGCAAGATTTTGAGATAATTTATAGCAAAAACAATAAAAAATACTGCACTTTTCAAAATGAATTATAAAATTGGAAAACCTTTGCTGATAAGTAAAAAAAAAAAGGAGGGGTGGGGGGTGACTGTATTTATATACAAAGATATTCCTATGCTGAAATTTCATATCAGCAGCTATTTCTATGTCATAATACACAAATAATAGTCTTTGGTCAAGAAACACCAATAAATAAATTCAATCATTTCTATAATAAAAGTTTGAACAATAGTATCTAAACAAACGGAACAATATTAGAATAGCATGTCATTATTATGGCTAACAAAATATGAAATAATAATTATTGAGCTATAATAACATGTTTCAT
This sequence comes from Bombina bombina, assembly GCF_027579735.1. Taxonomy (NCBI): domain Eukaryota; kingdom Metazoa; phylum Chordata; class Amphibia; order Anura; family Bombinatoridae; genus Bombina; species Bombina bombina. Next base: position 582,711,649 of record NC_069503.1, on the reverse strand, counting down.
TTTCAGAAGCTAGATAAATGTTGTTCTAATAATACTCAGCATGATGTACACACATGATTCTAAAAACACAAATGCTTCAAAAGTTAAAATAAAAGTTAAAAAAAATAATTATTTATATATATATATATATATATATATATATATATATATATGTGTGTGTGTGTGTGTGTACTACACCTTTTAACCTAATCCACACTTTGTAAAAAAAAAAAGTCCAGAGTAAATTCAGTAATTACAGTTATTATAGTAATGCCAGAGAGTACAATACCTGTCTCTTGAATAGTAGTGTAAAGCTCAGTATGGGCTAGGAACAGGCTTAAGGGTTAAGGTCCTGAGGGTTGTGAAGTATAGTAGTGAGTTGCAACAATGTTTCAGTGTTAAGGGAGGGGATTTAGCTTACCTTTATAAGGTCTGGAAAGGAAGTACAAAGCCTCTTTTTCCTTTCACCTGCCGGCTGAAGATTCCTGTTTGTGGTATTGGAGTCATAGATCGTTCTAGGAGATCATCTGTCCCTCCAAAGCAATTCAGGGAAGAGTCTGAGTCGGTTTCGATGTGGAGTAAGAGAGCCAAAATAGAGCAGTATTATGGGTGATGATGAGGTGGTACCACCAACCCCTGAGGCGTTGTGGGGTGTCTGTGCTAGGCAGGGGGGCGGGCTGCAGGCCGGGTGAGAAGTGATGTTGGATTTAGGTTCCACTAGCAGGGTGGGCCCCCCTTTGGAGCCTGGGATAATAGTGGTTGCAGTGGGCGAGTAGGCCTTGCTGGGCCTGCAGCAGCCATTATCGGACCCAGTTCTTGTCTCTCAACCCCCTTTGCTGATCCCTCCCACTCAACCCCCTGTACTTCAGGATCCCCCTAGTCGACCAACCATGTGTCCCAATTTACCACTTGGCCTGGCGGAGGCCGGGGCGGAGGCGGCGACTCTCATGCAGCTGCCTCCCGTGGCAGTGTCGGCTGTGGCGGCTTTGCTGAGATCATTGGCAGCCGCAATGTCTCCCACGGCTGCTGCATCGGCGGTAGTTAATTCAGGGGTAGGCCTCACTTCAGACCTACTGTTGAATGCTGGGCCCGTGCTGACTGGAATCTTTCAAGATGGTGCCGGTTACATGGGCGTGACCGGAAGGTGCACTAAGTTGATGCTGTATTAGTGTGATAAAAAGAGAATGTCTTTTGTGGAAGTGGTGTTAGTGTCTCTACATAAAAGTCAGAAGATTGCTTAAAGTGATGGTAAATCCAAGCGTATAACAAACAATAGAATTTGCCATCACAAAAAAAAATAAACGTTCGTTTCTCTCATCATTTCTTAAAAAAAATAAAAAAAAGTCTTAAACTTAACCTATATGTAAGGAAAGGAGATCGCTAACATAGCGCCTCCGGTCGCCCACGGTACAATGCTTTCTCCAATGAGGTGACGTTTTCACCTCTAGACCAATAGCTGTGGTAGGATGTCAGTTGACATGCACGGCTATTGGTTACAGGTAGAAACGTCACCTCATTAAAGAAACCGCTGTACCATGGGCTGCTGTAGGCGCTGAGTTAGCGATCTTCTTTCCTATAGGGTGAGTCTAACATTGTTTTTTACGAAACAATGAAAGAAACTAACATTTATTTTTAGTGATGGTAAATCCTAGTGTTTGTTATATGTAAAGCTAATATATTATATTTTGAACCCATGATAACAATGGGTATATTTTAAGGAACCTGAATGCACCAAACTTTACTTCACATGGTAAATAAATCCTTTCTAATGTTTTGGGATATTAATGACTTAAAAAATAGTTTTGTATGAGGACGACAAAATATACGTGTCAGACAATATTGTTCAAACAATAAAGACTATCATGTCCAATCACAAGATATGTATAAAGATACTATAAATAAAATAGCTTTGGTAAGATAAAATGTAAGATATTTGGATATGGGAAAACATATCAGAAACAGATTAATAACAAAGTAATCAGAAAAATAAATGTATTACTAAGTAAAGCAGAATATTCAATTCAATTTGGGATAAAATGCATTTTATTTTTACAATTATTGCATTTGAAGAAACCTACATTAATTAGTCTGTAGTATTGTAACTAGAACATTGCACCTATTGTATTGTCAAATAATTCATATTTATCTAACAACATACCAGGGCTCCATGTACTAAGCCGTCAATTCATCCGTCATTTTAGTCGCGGCTAAACTTGCCGTTACTCGCCGCGGGCGAAATGGTGTCCGCTGTAGCTATGTACTAATAATCCCACAACAAATAGACACCTCTAGCCCGCCGCGAGCAGTGGCGGAATATTGATAAATTTGACGCCTCGCTCGCCGCGAATAAGCTGATGTACTTAACTTTCAGTTCAATTGTCTGGCCAATTGTTAACACGTGACATGTAAGGTGTCATGAACGTCATAGTAGAAGCGGGAATAGAATTTTGCTCCTATAAATGGACAAGTTTTCTAAACAACTTTATTATTGTTCCAAAATTTTTGGAGAGTAATTACAGAGCGCTCGTTTTTGAGATCTTTATTTACTATTTCGATATGGCTTCATCTGGATCTGAAACCGCTTCAAAATCCAAGAATCCTCACTTTTCTCATCAGCAAAACGTCGTTTTGATTGATATGATTATTGACTCTTATGATTATTTGTTTGGATGTCGTGTCAAACAGACAAATTTTTCTAGAAGGAAGCAGATCTGGCAAAGGATCAGCGACGCTGTTAGTGCCCAGGGTCCAGGAAAAAAGGATGTCGATCAGCTGAAGAAGCGTTACAACGACATTAAACGCTTCGCCAAAGCTAAATTGGCCAGAGAGAAAAATTCGGCACGTGCTACCGGAGGTGGACCAGCATATGTGGCAGACCTCAATGACTATGAGCAGAAGCTTGTTCAGCGTCTGGGACCGGAGATCATCACTGGCATAACGGATGATTGTGACAGTGATTTAAGAGGTAAATGTACAACATAGTTGACGTAAATGTTCTTTTTAAAGTTATGATAGGTTATTGTCTCCAATATATATTTCTTTAAAATAACATTATATGACTTCTTACGCTTCAGTATCCTATATGCCATCTAGGCCCCAAATACTGTAATCATTTATGTCGCATATATGTATAAGGGATTGTACAAGCCATTTAGGCCCCAAATACTGTAATAATTTATCTCGCATATATGTATAAGGGATTGTACAAGCCATTTAGGCCCGAAATACTGTAATAATTTATCTCGCATATATGTATAAGGGATTGTACAAGCCATTTAGGCCCCAAATACTGTAATCATTTATGTCTCATATATGTATAAGGGATTGTACAATAATAGTATTGTTATACTGCCTTTTTTTTAATGGTCTAACGGAACTAAAGATTTGTTGATTATTACTATAGTGATCCCTAAAGATAACACCCATGTGTTTATTTTCAAACCAGTATTGCATAGAAACCTTAAAGAGATAATGACAATAGAAATAATGTAATTTGAAACTATTAAAATAATATTGTATGTCCGACATTAATCATGAGACTAACCCCAGATCACATGCCTTCTTAAATTTCTGATCTATTGACTTCCATGTTGCGTTATTTCACTATAGAATATTATTGTTAGCATCTTTCAAAATTGTTCTCCGCTTTATAAACATACATTTTTCAGATATAGCTATGCACATAGTTGACGCAGTCACATGAACCATCTATGTGCATCAACCAATGATCATTTACTGTGCCTGTATAGATTTGCTTTTCCTCAAAGTATAAAAATCCAATGAATGCAAAAACATAATACATTTAAATATTTTTAAAAATGCATTTTCTTATGCAATTTGTAAAGGTAATTATTTTTTTTCATGTCCCTTTAAAGGGCCACTAAACCCAAAATCTTTTAATAATGATTCGGATAGAGAATTGAAATTTAAACAACATATTACTTCAATTTTCTAGATATTCTTAGTTGAAGAAAAATAAATACACATGTTGAGCCAATCACACGAGGCTTCTTTGTGCATCAATCAAATGCTTTTCAACAAAGAATATCTATAGAATAAAACAAATTAGATAATATAAGTAAATTATAAAGATGTTTATAACTGCATTCTCTTTCCAAATCATAAAAAAAGGTGGTTGGCATGTCCCTTTAATGATTGAGCCTGCATTCACTGCTGTAATTATTATTATTAACAGTTTTAACTTTCATTTTCAAATATAAATAAAAATAAACCTAATTTTTTTTTTAATTTTTTTTTTTTTAAGCAATGCCAACAACAGCAGAGCCTGTGAGGAGTAACGAGGTGCCCACTTGTTCTACTTCTTCTTCTGCGGTTTCGAGACCACCCGGTGCAGCTGTTTCAAGACCTTCGGACAGTTTTACACATGGACAATTTATACGCTCATCATCTAATGTTACACACACAACTTCCTCGGCGGACACACTTCCGGATCTAAGGACCAGCACTCCACAAACTGGTGTTGGTAGAGCAACTGGTAAGTACTTTACAAATGAATAATTTCAATGTTGTGTGTTTTATCTCTTTTATCTCTCAATTTTTTTTTTGTAATTTTTTTTTTAAATGTCAAATGTCATTATTGACATATTCTATTTCGAGATCTTGTACATATTTTTTTAAATGAGGATTATTGTAGAGCATGCATGCTATTTTAATCAACTTTCAATTTTTTTTAAAATTTATCATTATTTTCTTTTTGAGAATTGATCATAGAACTACATAAGAAAGCTGATAGAAATTCCATGCAATATATCTTATTCTCAAAAAGATTATTTTTGCTTCAGTGTCCAGTTAATTGCAAAATACATTTCCATTAATAATTTCGAATATATCGTTACATTGACAAAAAAGCATTTTATTTATTTATTTTTATGTTATTTATTTTTTTATAGGTGATTTGGGACGTCTTTTCCAGAGATTGACTGGACATTCATCTCCATTATTTGATGGTATGTATCACATATGTATATATATATATAATATAACTTAAATTGGTGTATGACGGTTGTATCTGCTCTCTCCTTCTATTCTATTTCTGCAAGTGTTTTTATAACATTTTATTTTTATTTAATAACAATTTGTTATGTCTTGATCTAGAAGAAGAAAACTCATCAAGGGAGATCACTATCAATCTCATGCCGATAGTGGAAAATCCCATTCAAGATGAACCACCAGGAGGGCATGATGGAAGTGAGACTCCGGATATTCTTGAAGATTTTGGAGATGCGCAACCGGATGAAATTCACACACCAGAAAACATTGAGGAACCTGTTGAAACACAGGCACCACCAATTGAACTGCAAACAGGTGGTGTAAATATTGACAATACACCGGGAGAAGGACAATTTGGCGATGTTGCATTGAGGGAAATGTTGACACTGGCAAGGCAATACAGAGAGGACCACAGAGAAATGCTGAATATTATTAACACTAATATTGAACGCTGGGCTGCTCTGTCAGAAAAAAATGTGGAAATCGAAAGGCAAAGGAATGAGATAGAGATGCAGAAATTACAGCTGCAAAGAGAGATGTTCCAGTGGCAGAGGCAGATGGATGAAGAGAAAAACCATCAAATTAACAGAGCTTTGAGCATCAGCGAAAGGACATTACAATCTCTGTTGGCTATTGTCAGTGAAAGGGAGGCGACAACAGACCCAAAGAGGCAACGTCTGGAGTGAACATTTTTTATTATCTAGTCACTGTTAATTTTTTTACTCTGTATATTGTGTACAAAGTTATTGTTTGTGTATTTTTAAGGGACACTGTACTCAAATTTTTTCTTTTGTGATTCAGATAGAGCATGCAAATTTGATCATAGGAGTACATTTGAAAGTTGCTTAAAATTGCATGCTCTATCTGAATCACAAAAGATAAAATTTGGATACAGTGTCCCTTTAAGTTTAAAATGTTAGTCACTGTTAATTTTTTTACTCTGTATATTGTGTACAAAGTTATTGTTTGTGTATTTTTAAGGGACACTGTACTCAAATTTTTTCTTTTGTGATTCAGGTAGAGCATGCAAATTTGATCATAGGAGTACATTTGAAAGTTGCTTAAAATTGCATGCTCTATCTGAATCACAAAAGATAAAATTTGGATACAGTGTCCCTTTAAGTTTAAAATGTTAGTCACTGTTAATTTTTTTACTCTGTATATTGTGTACAAAGTTATTGTTTGTGTATTTTTAAGGGACACTGTACTCAAATTTTTTCTTTTGTGATTCAGATAGAGCATGCAAATTTGATCATAGGAGTACATTTGAAAGTTGCTTAAAATTGCATGCTCTATCTGAATCACAAAAGATAAAATTTGGATACAGTGTCCCTTTAAGTTTAAAATGTTATTATTTAATAAAGACAAATTTTTTTATGGCCAAAAAAAAAGTTTATTTACATAAATTCAAACTCACTTTTGATTCTTCAACACAAAACTTTTTCTCAGTTATTAATCATGACAAAACAAAAAATGAAATCAAATTACATATTTACGGTATAAAAAATCTACTTGCTCCATTAACATTGCCAAAGTTGCCCTAATTTTAGAAATTTTTTGTTTGACATGATCTTCTAGACAACTCTGAGTACTTTTGTCTGCAGTCTCAATAGTTGATGTTGAAGATAAATCTGTAGAAAAATAAATGAAAAGCAAAATTTAATTCAATTGTCATATACATATTCAATGTATGATAGGGTTTTTCATCACAAATATTACCTCCTGATGTGCTGTTATCTACGTTATCTACTATATTAGCTTCTACACTTATGTCCACTCCTTTAAAGCTTTCATCTGAGCCAACTCCTATTTGAAATATACAATATATGTATTAGTTAAAACTTGTATTTTCTTAGATTTAAGATTACTGAGTATGAAACATACCTTTATCTACCATCATTGTTGGTAAAACTTCTATCCTTGGTTGAGTATCATCTGAAGTTAATGCTTCAAATATTGTCACACTATCTGGATTTTGAAATTCTTCCATTTCCATACTAGTTTCCATTTCTTCCATGGTAATATCTATGAACGAAATTACAAAGATAGAAAACGATTAAATCAAAAACCTTGTATATATTATTTAAAACAATAATAATAATAATCATTACAAGTGACATAGAAACCAATTTCTAAGTTTCATGATTCAGATAGTGCATGCAATTTAAATAAACTTTATATTTTACTTCATTCTTTTTGTATCTTTATTTGAAAAGCAAGAATCTAAGTTTAGATGCCAGCCCATTTTTGGTGAACCAACTGTGTTGTACTTGATAATTGGACAGAACCAATCAAAGAGTGCTGTCCATGGTGCTCAACCAAAAATTGGCTGGCTCCTTAGCTTAGATGCCCTCTTTTTCAAATAAAAATAGAAAGTAAATGAGGAAAAAAATGATAATAGAAGTAAATTAGCAACTTGATTAATATTGCATGCTAAAACTTTTTTAGCCAAAACCTAAAATATATGATTTAAAATTTAAATAATAAGTCATTACCTGTCTGTGTCTCTTTATGACAAATTGCATATGGATTTGGAGATAATTCAATATCCAATAGTGTTATTGGCAAAGGTGGAGAAAGAGCTTCACTTCTGGGTGTTTGCACCAACATTGACCTTAAGTAGCGTGGTGGGTGTGCACACTTCATTCTCCTACTTCTCATATCTATAAACATATATATAAGAAAAAAATTTAATAAAAAAAATTGAAATAATTATGCTGCATGCTTACTTTTCTAACATGTTTCAATGTTATATAGTAATATATTTATATTTTATTCTACTAACTCAGTTCTGCATGTTTCAATGTTATATACTAATATAGTTATATTTTACTCTACTAACTCATTTTTGTATGCTAAGTTTTCTAACCTTTTAAGTGTATATAGTTATATAGTTAAATTTTAATCTACTAACTCAGTTCTGCATGCTAACGTTTGTAACTTTTTGCAATTGTATATACTAATATAGTCAAAGTAACAGTCAGGAAATATTATTTTCCTGGATTCGTCAATGATGACGCAGTTCAAAAATAAACCCTTTTTTTATATTATTAAAAATTATTTCATATATAATTTTGAAACTTACATGTCCTTATCAATCTTCGAATCGATTTATAGTACTTCGGTTCTCTTCTCTTCAAATCACTATATTTTCTAAGACACTGTCGTCTTGTTCTTTTAATTTTTGAAATACGATGCATTCTTCTCAGCATCTCGTATATAATTTTGTCTCGGCATTCCTGTCTCACTCCCCTCACACCACCAATCCGTTTAGGGAAATATTTATCCATGGCATAAACTAATATCACCAATTCTCCAGCACCAAAAGGTTCAGGACGCGACATGTTTGACGATGACGTGATTAATCGTTATGTCAATCATTAGCGCATTGATCCAGATATGTATCCCCGAAAAATAGAGACAAATATAATGTATATGTATAGTAATGTATTTTATGAAGGTTTGTAAATATCGATGTTTATAGTTATTACAAATGATATTTGTTTCATATACATTTTCTTTGTTTCAAATGTGTTGATATGTATTAAAATTTACTTTGTTTTACAATTGTTATTTTGTTTCTAAACATTTTATTTGTTTCAGATGTGTATGTATTAACATTTATACTTTGGTTTACAATAGTTATTGTTTCTAAACATTTTTTTATTTGTTTCAGATGGGTTTTTATGTATTAAAATTTAATTTGGTTTACAATTTTTATTTTGTTTCTAAACATTTAATTTTTTTAAGATGTGTTTATATGTATTAAAATGTTGTTTGGTTTACAATTGTTATTTTGTTTCTAAACATTTTCTTTGTTTCATATGTGTTTATATGTATTAGAATTTATTTTGGTTTACAATTGTTATTTGGTTTCTAAACATTTCCTTTTTTTTCAGATGTGTTTATATGTATAACAAGTTACTTTGGTTTACAATTGTTAATATATAATGTTTAAAGATTATAATTTTGTAATAAAATAATTTATTTTGCCATTATTTTCTATATGCCACTATTCTTTTAACAAATCTTGAATGCAAAAATATATTATAAAGGTTAAGAAAATAAGTGCTAAGAGTAAGCCCTTAAGGTATTTATTTGAATATGGGAAAACCTAGTAGCTGTTAAAAATAGAGGTTAGAATAAAACAAATAAAATTAGCAAGTCTTTTTTAACTCAAAAATCCAATCTGATAACATAAAGCACTGTTGAATATACTGTCGCTTGTTACAGCTACAATTCAATGACACAATACAATGAATTAGCATCAGCTATGGAGGGATTACATTACAATAATCACATATGTAAAAGAGTGAGTGCAGCTGTAGACACTAGTGTGATGTCACAAAGACAATGTATTACCTATAATATATTGTCTGTAATAACTTTGATCATAAACTTTATTTATTTGAAACCTTTGATAATTGAAGATCAACAACTGTTATGTATTTAACTGTTTATCATGAGTGATTTTTAATAACCTTAACTCTTAAAAAAAAATGGAGACAAGTTAATAAAGAAAGTTTTTTATTGATCAACTGAAACTTTAATCCTCAAACACAAAATATTGTTCTGAAACCATGTCCCTTGTTGCATTTCCACGCCTATTAGCTTGTTCGACACATATTTCTTCTGGTAAATCATCAGTATCTATTGGATCTTCATCTTCTAATGGACAGCCTCTTTTAATTGCAATATTGTGCAGTATGCAGCAAACCAATATAATTTTGGCAACTTTCTCTGGTGCATACTGCATAGCACCACCAGAACGATCAAGACATCGAAACCGCATTTTCAAAAGACCGAAAGTCCTCTCAATAATCCCCCTGGTAGATCGGTGAGCTTCATTGAAACGTACTTGACTTCTGGTCTGTGGGTTGTTATAGGGAGTCAACAGCCATTCTGTACATGAGTACCCTCCATCTCCTAATAGAAGATATAATAAATATAAATATTAATATAAGAATAATTATAAAGATTCAGAACTATACAATACAATTAAACTATACAGATTACAGTCGACAAATTGGGCGCAATTTTGGTACATTGAAATGAGAGACATATTAGACGCCAGTTATGCTTACCTAGAAGCCATCCGTCAGGCATATTTCCCTCCTCGAACTTCCGGTATAACCCAGTCTGCCTTAAAATGTAAGAATCATGACAGGATCCAGGAAAGTTAGAACGGACACTGATAATCCTCATGTGGGGGTCACAGACCATCTGGACATTCAAGGAATGGAAATGCTTTCGATTCCTATAGATCTCCTCACGAGCTTGAAGTGGTCTTACAGCAACATGGGTACAGTCTATGGCACCTAGGACATTGGGCATCCCAGCCATCCTATAGAAATTTGACTTGATAGATTGCCATTCTTCAGGGGTAGATGGCAAACAAACATATCGATGAAAAATAACCATCATAGCCCCTATTACTTTGGATAAGTGGCGTGAAAAAGCAGATTGACTCATTCCAATAATGACGCTAGAAACTGCCTGAAAGGAGCCTGTTGCAAAAAAATGCAATGCCGCTAATAGTTTGAGAAGTCCCGGAATAGCTTGTGAACGAGCAGTCATCGGCTCCAAATGATCTTCAATCTCTCGATACAGGTGTAATATCGATTCACGATCAAGCCGGAATCTTTGTATGATCTCTCGGTCAGAAAGGCCGTGCAAACCAACCCGTGGAAGGAATACACGGGGGACTCGAACTCTCCTTCTTCTAACCAATCGATTAGCTACATTTCCAGTATTCTGTCTTCTAGCCCGGATTCGCATCAAACGGAGAATAAACAAAAACAGAATTCTCTCCATAGCTGCTGAAATGAACAATGTAAGTACAATGCTGATATTACTGCCTTTTATATATGTCTAGACTGGCGTCTAGAGTGACTTTCCTATTGTTTTGTACCTTGCCCGCCACCTAAAAGGTGGCGAGGCAAAAATAACGAGGTGGGAGCGGAAATTGACGCGAGCGGACAAATAGATTTTTTAGTACATTCGTTTTTGGCGAGTTGGTGGTCAAATGTGTCTAATTACAGTAAAAAATGGAGAGGTAGCGAGGTATGGCGGATAAGTACGCTCGCAATTTTAAAGATGCGAGTTTTTACATAATTGACGGCTTTGTACATATCAGTTTGCGAGTTTGGGCGCGAGATTTGTTGCGGGTAGCTCGCTGACTGCTTAGTACATGGAGCCCATAATCTGTGTCAGACCCAGTGTCATAAAACAATCAATATTTGTAATTATTCAATAAATTGTCTATTTATAAATGTCTCTATTTTTAGCTTCTTATTGAGCTTCTTATTACTTGTATAGATAAAGTATTTCCTAGACCATTAGAATTAATTTTATCTTTAGGAATTTTAGGTTGTTTCAACAAGATTTTATATTTATTGTTTCTGGTAATTTTATATATTAACACAATATTTCAAACATGTAAACAAAGAACATATATTATTTTTTTATAAAATATTGTATTAATAAACATACTGTATATTGGATTAAATTAATTTCATGAAAGATCATTATTTAGGGCCAGATTACGAGTGAATCGCAAAATTGCGCTTTCACAAGCGTGATATATGCACTCCACTCATAATACCAGCGCATACAAATTTGCGCTGGTATTATAAGTTCAGTGCAATGCTAACACGCATTGCATGGAAGCTTTGCACTCACGAGAGCGCTCTTCCGTAGGCTCCAATGGGAGCCTCGTTCTGATGCCATGAGACACAGCACAGAACCTAGCGCAGCGAATGGGGTAAGTCACGCAGCGTTGAACAGCAAGTGTAAATATATATGTATATGATTATATACATACATATTTATGTGTTTATATGTGTATAAACGCATATTAACACATACATTTATATGTATATAAGCTTATACATATACATTTTGAGCAATAACACAGTCCCCATAGACCGCAATGTAAAGGCACTTTTCAGTGCCGTTTTTTTTGCCTAAATAGACACATTGCGGTCTATGGGGACTGTGTTATTGCTCAAAATGTATATGTATAAGCTTATATACATCCAGCAGCAAGCTTTCTTATTTAAAAGACCTTTATTTTCATCGGTTAGGTCCAAAAATCATAGGAACAACATTTCAAGCCTGCAATAGGCTCTTAGTCATGTACCTATTATAGGCTTGAAATGTTGTTCCTATGATTTTTGGACCCAACCAATGAAAATCAAGGTCTTTTAAACAAGAAAGCTTGCTGGTGGCTGGAGTACTTTTCTACATACAGTATATCTATTTGGATAACAAAGATTTGGCAAATCTTACTCCGTGCTCCAAAATCAGGTGCGCTGTTCTCCTTTTTTTTTTTCTGATTACCGTTTTTTTTTAACACCCCACATCTGTGAACTTTAAACCCTTAAAACGGCTTTGTGCAGTTATTATTTAAAAAAATGAAAATGCTACTTTTTTTTTTTATATAAAATATTTTGACATAAAATACAGATATGAAGTGATGTGGTCATCCATTAATGTTGTTAAAGGGACAGTCTACTATAGAATTGTGATTGTTTAAAAAGGTAGATAATACCTTTATTACACATTCCCCAGTTTTGCACAACCAACAGTTATATTAATACAATTTTTGCCTCTGTGATTACCTTGTATCTAAATAGTGGAAAACCAGTATGGAAACTGTTGTTAATGCCTCCCAACAGATAGCGCTGCGGAATCTGTTGGCACTTTACAAATAACCGATAATAATAATAATAATAACAGTGTTTTCTTTTTTTGTGAGCTTGTGCAAACCCAATTGCGGCTCAATGTAAACAAGCCCTTAGTTACTTAGTAAATATAAATGCATTAAAGTATTATAGAAACAGTAAAGAAGAACCTTGGTAAAATGTATTTTAATGTTCTGCAACAGTTTATTTAGTATTTTTATTATTTTATGTTCTAAATATACTGAATAGTAAAATACTTATATTATAAATATATTACAAATATCTTTTAGATATAAATATTGGGTTTAAAAACAATATTTGAATTTTGCATGCATAAATAAAAAAAATTGTGTACCATAAAATGATACAATAACTGATCAGCCACCAAATCATTATTAACTTTAAGAATATGACACAGTCCTAAAAATGGGTGGTTTTGCTCTTCGTCATTTTGAGATCTGTAATATAATTTCTCAAGTTAGATGGGTATTGGATTGGATAACAGAAACAGGACATTTTTCTATACTAGATGTTGAATAGGAAATGGTTTATCCATTTTCTTTAAAAGCTCTGCCACATCAAAATTTAAAGAAATTACCAGCATTTATAAAAGATCTTTGTGTATTCAGAGAACCACTAAGAATCTGGAATAAATTAGGGAAAAGTTTAAAAATTAATTGAACTATTCAGAATTATTACCAATTAGAGGAAACTTGGACTTTATATTAGGTTATACATCTGAAATATATGAAAAGTGGGATAGAAAATAAATTAAACAGATAGGGCAACTGATAGACATTAAAAACACAAAAATTAAAACTTTTGAAAAGATTACAAAATGGATATCCTGGGAAGAGAGATTTTGTTTCTTATACTTCAGACAGGAAAAGATTGGGGAATATTGAATAAAGCTGGAATATTTAAAAGTTTATTTCTATATAGAGCGATTGTAGCAGAGTTAGGACAAAAATTCAGCTTAGATATACTTTAAAAGTGGTATAAGGAACTAAAGAGTAATTTAGTACAAGAGGGTATTAAGAAGTGTATTCATAGGTTAAAGAAAATATCCCTGTCTACTTCATATATGGAGGTACAGGCAAAATCACTTCATCAAACATTTCTCACTCCTTAAAGAGTATTACAAATTGGAAGTCTTGAAAATAAATGATGGATATGTAGTTTTGAAAATGCAAAGTTGGATCATTGTTTGTTGGAATGCCCAATAGTCAAACATTTCTGGAATAAAATAGATTTTTGGTTGACTACCATATTTAATGAAGATGTTAAAATATCCAAATTAGAAATTATATTCTTTGTTAATGGAAGTGTTTATAAAGAAAAAAACAAAACTAGTAATACTGATTGTTAGAAATCTAGAAATCAAAGACAAAACTAGTAATACTGATTGTTAAAAATCTAGAAATCATGGAAGTGTTTATAAAGAATAAACTAGTAATACTAATTGTTAGAAATCATGGAAGTGTTTATAAAGAAAAAACTAGTAATACTGATTACCAGAAATCTGGAAATCATGGAAGTGTTTATAAAGAAAAAAACTAGTAATACTAATTGCTAGAAATCTAGAAATCTTGGAATTGTTTATAAAGAAAAAACTAGTAATACTGATGGCTATAAATCATGGAAGTGTTTATAAAGAAAAAACTAGTAATACTGATTGCTAAAAATCTAGAAATCATGGAAGTGTTTCTAAAGAAAAAACTAGTAATACTGATTACCAGAAATCTGGAAATCATGGAAGTGTTTATAAAGAAAAAAAACTAGTAATACTAATTGCTAGAAATCTAGAAATCATGGAAGAGTTTATAAAGAAAAAACTAGTAATACTGATTGTTAGAAATCTAGAAATCAAAGACAAAACTAGTAATACTGATTGTTAAAAATATAGAAATCATGGAAGTGTTTATAAAGAAAAAACTAGTAATACTAATTGCTAGAAATCATGGAAGTGTTTATAAAGAAAAAACTAGTAATACTGATTACCAGAAATCTGGAAATCATGGAAGTGTTTATAAAGAAAAAACTAGTAATACTAATTGCTAGAAATCTAGAAATCTTGGAATTGTTTATAAAGAAAAAACTAGTAATACTGATGGCTATAAATCATGGAAGTGTTTATAAAGAAAAAACTAGTAATACTGATTGCTAAAAATCTAGAAATCATGGAAGTGTTTATAAAGAAAAAACTAGTAATACTGATTACCAGAAATCTGGAAATCATGGAAGTGTCTATAAAGAAAAAAACTAGTAATACTAATTGCTAGAAATCTAGAAATCATGGAAGAGTTTATAAAGAAAAAAACTAGTAATACTAATTGCTAGAAATCTAGAAATCATGGAAGTGTTTATAAAGAAAAAACTAGTAATACTGATGGCTTTAATCTAGGAATCATGGAAGTGTTTATAAAGGGAAACAAAACGTAAAATACCATCTAACAGAATTTAATTTTAAATTATTTAGGGCAGTGATTAAAGAACAATTTGATAAGGACATATCTAAAAAGGACAGTCAAGTATAAATTAAACTTTCATTATTCAGATAGGACTTTTAGTTTTAATCATCTTTCCAATTTACTTTTATCATCAAATTTGCTTTTTTCTCTTGGTATTCTTAGTTTAAACTAAACATAGGTAGGCTCATATGCTAATTTCTAAGCCTTTGAGGGCTGCCTCTTATCACATGCTTTTAAAATCTCTTTTCAACACAAAGAGACAGAACGCACATGTGGGCCATATAGATAACACTGTGTTCAGACACAGGGGGTTATTTAAGATTTAGCATAAAACAATGCTAGATTTAAGACAATATATAATAAGCAGTCACAGTCATGTGTTCAGGGGGCTGGAAGAAGGTTCCTAGATACAAGGTAATCACAGAGATAAAAAGTATATTAATATAAATGTGTTGGTTATGAAAAACTGGGGAGTGGGTAATAAAGGGATTATCTATCTTTTAAAACAATAACAATTCTATGGTAGACTGTCCCTTTAATGTTTATATGCTAAGGAGATTTTTTATTAAATGGGTGCAATACCCTATAGAAGTACAAAAACAAATGAAGTCTTGACTTAAGAATTCTGTGTTTTTTATGGAAGAACAATTTTGTACAATTTTTAGAGAGTGAGGAGAGAGTCTGTATATTGTGTGGTCTTTTTATTTTATTTTCTTCCTTTCCTTCTTTAAAATTAAATATGCATAAGATAATGATGTTTAAGTTATGTGATGTTATAAACTCTGTTAAGGGAAGGGTGAAGTTGTAAAATGATTGCATTTATTATTTTATTTCTTGTATGTTTATGTATTTTTGACATACTGTATGTCAAAAATACATAAACATACAAGAAATAAAATAATAAATGCAATCATTTTACAACTTCACCCTTCCCTTAACAGAGTTTATAACATCACATAACTTCAACAACATTATCTTATGCATATCATTCCAAAGGGTTCACATACTTTTTCTTGCAACTGTACATGGAATGGTTTATGTATGTGGGTAGTTAATTTATAATTGGAACTTAATAAAAAGAAAAAAAAGAAAAATAATAAAGAATATGATATAGTCCCATTGACTTCTATGATGACTAACTACAACAAAGAAATACATTTTATACGTTGAAAATTATATAATTAAAGTTTCATAATTGTTTTTTAAAAGATAGATGGTTGCAACATCAATGTAATAATTATATATATTGTAATGTAATTATACATGTTAAGGGCTAGTTTACAAGTGGAGCGCAACTGATAGCACATATTTTGTTATCTTGCTCACACTCGTGCTAAGAATAACACACAATATAGTTTTACAAGTGGATGGTTACAAACCCAAAATGTGGTCTGATCTTCATCTAAGTCACAATTATAGACAAACACAATCTGACTAAAGTAATAACACAGAAATAGTTGTACTTTTCCAAAATTTTATTGAAGACTTTGAATAATCATTCACAGAGCAGGCTGGAAAAAATAAGAAAATCTCTGTGTTAACTACTTTAAAAGCTATTTTGGAGTGAGGAGTTTCAACAAAGAAGATAACATTGGAGTGTGAGTTGCACAGGTGCCCTTCACTTTAAATAAAGGCACACAAAGTCTGGTTACTGAAAAACCTTTTCTTCTCAAGAAAGATGGGTTAATTTGAACCATGCCTGGATCCCAACAACTTTCACAGGACCATAGAAGACCCTTCATAGAGATACTTGAAGCTAGAAAAGGCTATAAAAGCATAGTGCATGGCAGTTCATCAATCCACATTAATATAAATTGTCTACAAATAGAGAACATTCAGGACTGTAAGAGGTGAGAAAAAAAACCAAGAGTAACAGCTAAAGACCTTCAGAAAACTCTACAAACTAGAAAAGTCTTTGTTCATGTGTCCACTAACAGAAGAACACTGATCAAGAATGGTGCTCAGGAAAGGACACCATGAAGGAAACCACTGCCATCTAAAAAAAGAAAAATTTCTCAAATTTGCCTAAGACCGCATGGATGTTTTACAATGCTTCTTGGAAAATGTGATGTTGACAAAATTTGAACTGAAAAGCTATTTTAAGGCTTAAAGCTATTTTTGCGCTCCCGCTTGTGCATTAATACTATCCTAGAAATAGAACATATATTTTTTACTCTGCAGCATAATAAGTCTCTACACCTTAGATAAGTAAGTTTGTTTATGACTCTTTTCTGCTTTCCACGCTCCTTTGAAGTCTATGGGGAGTATGTTAACGAGTTTGCGATATTCTAACTGCAGCTTATTGTGCACGTTGGCCTAGCGCACAAGCGAAAAATATTTACTTTTAACTTGTAATATGTGTGCTACCAGACACGCGCAAAAGAAGTCTAGCATAGTTAAAACAGGAACGATAAATAGCAATCCACTCGTAATCTAACCTTTGATATTTTTAACATCTAATGTCTTATCTGTGAAATAAAGAAAGGAAACTGGTTTATGAGACATGGAAATTTCTAATCAGTAAGACTTGAATATGCACAGTTATGGTTTAATTTAAAATGTATCAACCATTTAATCAATTAAATTGTTCAGTGTCAGTAGATTTTTTTTGTATATTAATTATGTGGTAAGCAGTTTTTTTGTATCTGACAGATGCTGATATACAGCATATTTGTTGATTGTAGATTTAAGAAAAGTTTTTTTTAAGAAAAAAAGCCAAAATGTTTTCTTATTAGCAAACAAACTATAAAAGAAAATTTTAGCTATGTAACGATTAGTGTATATTTATAAATCTTTGAACATTTTTGGTTTGCATGTTGTTAATCTTCTGCAAACAAATATCAATTAAAAAGGTCTCGAGATGCACATTTTCTAAAGCGAATAAAACATCATGGGTGGATACTTGGGAAGAAATAATGACTACACATAACACCATAGGGAATTTATTTAGTGCCAAATCATGTTCTATCTGATTAAACTACAAAAGCTTTTTTTCCTATAAGATCTGTATCCAATAGCTATTCCACTGTTATACTAAATTTTTCTCATTAGCAAGTTTTACCTTAGAAAAGTAATAAAACTTGTGTTACTTGAATCAATAACTCAGTCTAAAGACTAAAAGGCTACTTTTTCAAAATGCTTTTCAAAGGATATGCTCGGAAAAGCCATTAGCTCCTTAACAGGCTTTCACATTTGTCCTTTTTTTTGTCTTTACTTCAATGATGCATGCTTTGATGTATTTGAGTAAGGATTTTAGTTTTCTCTCAAATATGCATAGAGAATTTCTGTCTATTTTATGAATGTTTTTGCTTTTATGACTCTAGCAAAGACCTATATTAAATAGCTAAATCAGGCCTATTAAAACATGTGATAAATCAGTGTTCCTCAACCGCAGTTCTTAAGTACCCACAACAGGGCAGGTTTTCATTATAGCTGAACCAGTGCACAAGGGAAATAATCACCAGATCATTAACTCCATGGTTACTAACCTGCTCTTTCTTTTTTTCCTCCTTCAAATAATTTCACTTTGTCTGTGGGGCTATTTTGGGAGACATAATACTGGCAGGAAAACGTTTAACGCGAAGGACCAGGAAAGAAAAAATTCCCAATCGGACCAACTGCAATTCACCTTCAGTGTAAGTAAAAAAGCGCACCTTTAAGTGAAAAACTCGGTTATACTTTGACAAGGATCTCTTGTCTCATTATATCGTTCACAGGATTACTGGATTCAAATTTCCTGCTTGGAATCACTCTGACAAACTTTTTAACTTTTTACTTGTTGTCATATGCAAATGTGATATTTTATTTCTTTTGTTATGTTTTTTATTGCTTTTTTTTTATTATTGCTGTCATTGCTTTAAAAGTGCGATCCTTCAGCACATATTAAATATATATCCTACGGGATTTTTGATACTACGCATCTAATAGTCCAATATTTGTTAATATTAGTTAATATCAGTTAATGTTATTCTAAGCCTGATGCTGCAAATATATTAACCCCTAGTGGTGCTGCAGAAACAGTTTCCTTTTTGTTTTTTAAACATATAAGGTTTCATATTCTCACATTGGCTATTTTAGGGTTCTTTCTTAACCCCTTAACAACGCATGTCGTACAGGGTATGTCACACACAAACTGGTCTTTAAAGACCAGAGACGTACCCTGTACAATATTAGAGTTTAAAGCGGCTGGAAGCGATCCTGATTGCTTCCAGCCACTTTCAAGGTATTGCTGTGATGCCTCGATATTGAGGCATCACTGCAATACCTTTTTTTCCAAGATCGAGGCAGAGAGAGCCACTCTGTGGTCCTCTCTGCACCGGTATCGCTGGAGCCGATTGTTGGTGGGTGGCCCATCGCTACCCGGCATCCAGTTCCTGAATGTGCAATGTGCAAGCCGGGTGCCGGGAGCGTGCGGGGGGCCTGCAGGAAGCGCATGCGCGCTCATGCGTGTGCTCGATTGCGCAACAACCACTGCCACCAATGAATGGGAGGGTGGGAGATGGAGGGGGGAAATTAATGATCAGAAGGATCTGGGAGGGGGAGAGGGAGGGGGGTATTGAGGGGGGCAGCTACACTGCAGAAAAATGTAAATTACATGAAAAAAAGTTTTAAAAAAACTTTTTGGGGAGGCAAATTGGGTACTGGCAGACAGGTGCCAGTGCCCAAGATGGCAGCAAATAGTTAGTGGGTGAGGGTTATAGAGCTGTTTGGGGGGGATCAGAGAGGTTGGGGGCTAAGGGGGGTCCATCACAGCTAAACAGATATTTTTATTTAAAAAAAAATTAACAAAAAAAAAAGAAGCCTTTTATTTTAGTACTGGTAGACTTTCTGCCAGTACTTAAGATGGCAGGGACAATTGTGGGGTGGGGGAGGGAAGAGAGATGTTTGGGAGGGATCAGGGGGTGGGATGTGTCAGGTGGGAGGCTAATCTCTACACTAAAATTAACCCTTCAAGCTCCCTACAAGCTACCTAATTAACCCTGTCACTGCTGGGCATAATACAAGTGTGGTGTGCAGTGGCATTTTTGCAGCCTTCTATTTACCAAAAAGTAATGCCACAGCCATATATGTCTGCTGTTTATGAACAAAGGGGACCCCAGAGAAGCATTTACAACCATTTGTGCCATAATTGCACAAGCTGTTTATAAAAAATTCCAGTGAGAAAGTTTGTGAAAAATTAACAATTTCTTTTATTTGATCGCATTTGGCGGTGAAATGGTGAAATGAAATATACCAAAATGGGCCTAGATCAATACTTTGGGTTGTCTACTAAAAAAAAATTATACATGTCAAGGTATATTCGAGGATTCCTGACAGATATCAGTGTTCCAATGTAACTATAGCTAGTTTTTTTTAAAAATGGTTTGGAAATAGCAAAGTGCTACTTGTACCTATTGCCCTATAACTTGCAAGAAAAGCGAAGAACAGAATATTAGTAAAAAAGAAAGAGATTCTTAGTGAGCTACAAACTAATAACCACATTACCATAAAGCCAGCGGACAAGGGGGGGGAGTAGTAGTGATGGACACCACTAAATATATGATGGAAGCCTACAGACTCCTTAACGATAAACAAACTTATAGATTGTTAACAAATGATCCCACAAAAAGATAAAAAGCAATTCTGGATAAGATTTTATTAGAGGGTAACAAAAATGGAATTTTGAATGATAAGGAATTGGCATACCTAACATCTGATCACCCCAGGCTCCCTATTTTTTATTTCTTACCAAAGATCCACAAGTGCTTAGTCAACCCCCCGGGGAGACCAATTGTCTCTGGGATTAACTCTATCACAGCGAATGTATCTCAGTATATTGACAAATATCTTCAAACTTATGTATCTAAGATAGATTCTTACCTTAAAGACTCCACCCAAGTTTTAAATTATCTAAAATCAATAGTTTGGAGTAGTAATATGATAATGGCGACCTGTGACGTGTCGTCATTATACACTATAATTAAACATGAACATGGCCTAAATGCTGTCAGATACTATCTAGAAAAAGACTCCAATATGAAGGATGATCAGAAAAAATTCATTGTAAATAATATTAAGTATATACTTGAGCACAATTATTTTGCTTTTGACAACAAATTCTTCCTACAAATAGAAGGGACCGCGATGGGTACGAGGTTTGCACCGAGTTATGCAAACCTCTTCATGGGTGTTTGGGAAGAGAGTTTTTTCAATAGTAGAGATCTTGGTGCAAGCCTCGTACTCTATAAGCGTTATATAGTTGACCTACTAATAGTATGGAAGGGCCCTGAACATGAGTTGATTAAACTGTTTGAGGAGATGAATGTTAATGACTATGGCCTTAAATTTATAAGTCACTATAGCAAAGAAAAAGTGGTGTTCTTAGATTTGGAGATTATGGTGATAAATGAGAAATTTGAGACACAAACCCATTTCAAAGAGGTGGATTGTAATAGTCTGCTACATGCAGATAGTTGCCATTTGAAATCATGGAAGAATAACATCCCCTTTGGCCAGAGCCTACGCATTAGAAAGAACTGTTCAAGAGTCGAGGACTTTGAAAGGCAGGTAGTGAAATTAGCAGATAAATTCACGGTTAAGGGTTATGAAGAAAAAAAGATTGCAGAAGCAATACAGAAAGCAAAGGAGAAAAATAGGGATGACCTTTTGAGCTATAAAATGAAAGAACCTACCAAAACAGAAAAAATTACTGTTCCCTTTATAACAGACTACAATGCAGATCATTATTTGATTAAAAAAATTATAAAGAGGAATTGGCACTTACTGAAGGAAGATAATATTATAGGCGACCATCTGGCAGACAGACCAACTTTTATCTTTAAGAAAGCTAGGAATTTCAAAACCATTTTGGCACCTAGCGAATTACGCCATAAAACTAGGAATACCAAACAGTTAGACCTGGAGGGTAAGAGGATAGCAGGATACTTCCCCTGCTATACTTGTAAAGCGTGCACACACAGCTCTAAATTTAATAGTCTGAGGATAAATGGCTCAGGTGAAGATATCACTATTAAGGAATTGATAAGATGCACTCACAAAAATGTTATTTATGTACTTAGATGTACTTGTAACTTATTCTATTTCGGAGAAACAACTAGAAATCTCCGGGATAGAATAAGGGAACATCTTCTATGTATAGAAAAAGAGAAAGAAGATACACATCTGTACAAGCACTTTAAGGAGGTTCACGGGGGTAACACTAAAGATTTGAAATATTGGGGAATACACAAAATCAAAAATCACTGGAGGGGGGGGGAATATTGAGAAAATGCTCCTAATAAGGGAGGCTGAATATATTTACAGATATGATACTCTATACCCCAAAGGGCTTAACTCGGAATTGGACCTGTCCCCCTTCCTTTTTGAGTAAAATTAACACAAGTTTATATGTAGTTGATTTAGATATTTATTTTATTTATTCACATAGCACTTTAAAAATTTCTTATCACACACAAATTTATATGTTTATGTCTACACTACGATACTAATAATATTAGCTGTATCTATGCGAGTCATCTGTTTATCCTTATTGAAATAGAGATCCCATTTAGGGTTCCTATTGTGAATTATGCGCTATTATAGATATAGAGATGCACTAAGATTTGTCCAAATACCACCTTAAGAAAAAGCTGCATTGGAAGCCAAATACCACCTTAAGAGAGTTTGTCAATTAAAATCAGCACCAATCAAATTAAAGATACACCTTTAAATAACGGTATCTGGACTTGCCATCACTACCTTGATAAAGCCCTGAAGAGGGCGAAACGCGTCGGCTGTGAAGGCAGGACTACCCTTTGTCATATGTGCAATATATCTACACCATTTGGATTCCTTAAACTTAACCCGGGTTATAAGTAATGGAACTCATTTTCCTATTTGGAATTTCTACTACATGTTTTGTGGTTTGAATGAAGTTGGAATATTCACCACAATACCTCTCTACAACATCTCTCTACAATACCTGTATACACCCTTGCGTGCATTAAGCACTAAGTGCAGGGTGGATGTGAAAGAATCGCACCTGTGAAGCGTTAAGCTCTGACAGCTTCTCTTTGCCGGATCTCGATTCCGTGACGTCAGACGCCGAGAAACCCCAGTCGGATCCACTCGAGGGAGATACCGAACAGGGAAGGTGTACTGCAGACGATCAGGAGATCGTGGGTAAAGTAACTGTCAAGAACTCATAACATAACATCTCTGTGCATACGCTGGTCTTGTATCTCTCTTAAGGAAGTGTGGAGTATTCAGAACACTTTGATTGGTAGACCTACCATATTAACTTTTTCCTCTGGCAGCTTGGTGGTTTTAATTGTCAATTTCATGAACTTTTAACTGAACTCTGATTTATGATATGTTTTAGAACCGTCAATCAATGTGCAATATATTTTATTGATTTTATATATAGCGGCCTTGTTATATACTGTAGTAACATTTTTATGACAGTGTCATTTGGGGAGACGTCCCTTTGATGTGAATTATATATGTTTAAATAAACTGTATATATATTAAGTGAGAGATTACCTTTAGCTTTTGTTTTAGCGCTTCCCTTTTAACCCTTTCTTCTTATGTATTATAAATAATTCCAGTGAGAAAGTTTGTGAAAAATTAACAATTTCTTTTATTTGATCGCATTTGGCGGTGAAATGGTGAAATGAAATATACCAAAATGGGCCTAGATCAATACTTTGGGTTGTCTACTAAAAAAAAATTATACATGTCAAGGTATATTCAGGGATTCCTGACAGATATCAGTGTTCCAATGTAACTATAGCTAGTTTTTTTAAAAAAAATGGTTTGGAAATAGCAAAGTGCTACTTGTACCTATTGCCCTATAACTTATAAAAAAAGCGAAGAACAGGTAAACATTGGGTATTTCTAAACTCAGGACAAATTTTAGAAACTATTTAGCATGGGTGTTTTTTGGTGGTTGTAGATGTGTAACAGATTTTGGGGGTCAAAGTTAGAAAAAGTGTGTTTTTTTCGATTGTTTCCTCATATTTTATTAAACAAATTATAGTAAATTATAAAATATGATGAAAATAATGGTATCTTTTGAAAGTCCATTTAATGGCAAGAAAAACTGTATATAATGTGTGGGTACAGTAAAAGAGTAAGTGGAAAATTAAGGCTAAACACAAATACTGCAGAAATGTAAAAATAGCCCTGGTCCTTAAGGGAAAGAAACTGAAAAATGGCCTTGTCGTTAAGGGGTTAAGGAGGAGTTCCCTTTCTGTTGGCTTTATATAATTATCCCACTAGCGCTGTAACAGACCTTTGTTTTTTGTTGTACTACTAACCTGCTCTTACACATCAGCTGATTACTTCACCTCTGCACTGGTTTAGCTATAATAAAAACCTGGCCTGTTGGGGTATCGAGGACCATGGTTGAGAAACTAATAAATTATCCAGGGTTGGTTTTATATTTTTGCTGCTAAATTGTATGCTACAACTGTACACCTTTGAATGTATATGTTGTATTATATTTCTCAGCAAGCTGTATATACATGTTGTAGTTTACTGTCAAGCACCATTATAAAGTTATATAAGAATTACCCAAAATGTTTCTTATATGCTTCAGATAGAGAATACAATTTTAAACATTCTAACTTACTTCTATTATCTAATTTGCTTCATTCTTTAGATACCCTTTTTTGAAGAAATTGCAATACACATGGGTGAGCCAAACGATGCATCTATGTGCAGCCACAAATCAGCAGCTACTTAGCCTATTTAGATAGGCTTTTCAACAAAGGATATCAAGAGAATGGAGCAAATTATGTAATAAAAGTAAATTGGAAAGTTGATTAAAAGTTGTTCTAAATCATGAAGAAAAAAAAGTTGGGTTTCTTGACCCTTTAACCTGGCCACTTTTGCAAATATTTTACAGATGGAAGCTCTGATAAAGTGAAGGAAAACAAATGTTTTTTCATTGCTATACAAATAATCCATTTAATTTTACTTTTTTCAACTTAATTTGTTCAACTACTCATATGTTAGTATAGAGAGTTTATGATGTATGGACTTCTATTAGCTGTTTTTTGTAGGATACAGTGATATTAGCTAGATCACATTGTTGGATATTTGGGCCTTTTTTGTTTTGTCCCTCAGGACATTAGGATAAGGTTATTGCATTTGGTAGTGGAACTGAATCCTACAAATCAATTATCTGGAACTGGGGACCCAGAGAACCAAATGATTCCCTTTATTACCAAGCCATGGCTTATATATAAACTAGGGATTAGTGAATTCCATTTAGGGATAGAATACAAGTGTAGCGCTAAATTATCACACGCCCTCAAACAAGCAAATTTGCCCATTTGCAGCCCCGCGATAATTAATCAGCCATTACAAGTGGTTAATTTTCTAAAAGTGCCCCAAAATGCCCTCATAATAGAGGGTATTATAGTTTTCTATTAATAAAAAAAAAAAGTACAATTTTTAAAGTTGGTGGGAGTGGGGTGTTAGAAAAAAACGGCACTGAAAAGTCGCTTTACATTGCAGTCTATGGGAACTGCAATGTATATATATATGTATATGCTTATATACATATATATTTATGTGTTAGTATGTGTATGTACAGATATTAACACGTAAATATATACTTTATGTATATGCTTATATACATATATATTTATGAGTTAGTATGTGTATATACAGATATTAACACGTAAATATATACTGTATGTATATGCTTATATACATATATATTTATGTGTTAGTAAGTGTATATACAGATATTAACACGTAAATATATATGTATGTATTCATATATAAATATGAAATATATTTAAAAATGCGGCCCATCGCTGCACTACTTACCACTTTTGCTTCGCAAGGTTCTCATGCCGTCTCTGACGGCATCAGAGCGAGGCTCCCATAGGAGCATATGGAAGCATACTTAGGAGCATACTTGTAAAACCAGTGCACATTATTGTGCGCTTGTATTACAAAGTGGAGCGCCAATATCACTTGCACGCAAGCAACATTTAGCGCTCAACTTCTAATCTAGTCCTCACTTGGCTACAATAAAATACTTGACGTGTCTCCTTTTATGCCCATTTTTAAACAGGTTGGACTTCAAATCTGAAACAATACTTTATTGGAATGTTGTTTTTAATCTCTAACACATAAATGACAGGATTGATGTTAAATATCTTTGTGAGCGAGTAAGATATGGCGGGATTATGTATTTCTGCCTTTGCCTTTTTACAATGGTGGAAATTGAGGATTCCATGCTGGCCTCATCACAGGTAGTGAGCTCATGCATCATATTTTCATAACCTCCCTAGCAATCTATTTTTTTTATTTACAAGCACAATATTGTTGTATTGAATCCTTATAGTGAAGATTCACTCAGTAGTTTGTTTTTTATTCCTTTACAGTGGATGTAGCTAATTAGTTGCTATGTCTATATTTTATGTACAGATTCGGGATCCATGCAGATAAAATCAGATAACACATATGAGTGAAGGTTATTGATGTGCTGGTAATGATGATGCCCACATTGTGCTGTGGAGCTAAATAACAGCAGGGGGAAACATTTGGTCTAGATTCTCAATTTTACCCTACGCATTAAATAGTTTACTAAATGCTATTGTATATTTTATTTTATTTAGGTTCCGTTGTTTACCATGTGTCTGCTTTTTTTTTTTTTATATATATATTTTAAGCTCCCAGAAAATGTACAATGTTAAAGGGACAGTTCTCTTCTTCTGTTCTCTTGGGTATTCTTTGTTGAAACCTAAACCATTAAACTTAGGTAGGCTCATATGCTAATTTCTAAGCAGTTGAAAGCCACCTCTAATCTCAGTGCATTTTTACATTTTGGCACAGTTAGATACTGCTAGTTAATAAGTGCCATATAGATAACATTTTGCTCACTCCCATGGGGTTATTTATGAGTCAGCACTGATTGGCTAAAATGCAAGTCTGTCAAAAGAACTGAGATAAGGGGCAATCTTCAGAAGCTTAGATTCAAGCGTAATCACAGAGGTAAAAAGTGTATTAATGTAACAGCGTTGGCTATGCAAAAATAGGGAATGGGTAATAAAGTGTTTATGTATCTTTTTAAACAATAAAATATGTGGAGTAAACTGTCCCTTTAAGTGGCAAACCTTGTTTGCAGGTGCTTGTAACTTTGTGCAACCTCAGGGACTGGAAATAATCAAATTTGAAGTAAATTGTTGAGTATTTTCCTGTTAAAGGGAAATAAAACTTAT
This sequence comes from Bombina bombina, assembly GCF_027579735.1. NCBI lineage: Eukaryota > Metazoa > Chordata > Amphibia > Anura > Bombinatoridae > Bombina > Bombina bombina. The sequence goes on along the minus strand of NC_069503.1, from coordinate 582,684,286 downwards.
TTTTTTCTATCATAATTTTGATAGAGCAAACATTTTTTTAGCAACTCTACAGTTTACTTCTAATATAAAATGTTCTTCATTCTTTGGTATTCTTTGGTGAAGTAGCAGCAATGTACTGCTGGGATTTAGCTGAACACATTAATCGAGCCAATGAAAAGAGACATGTATGTGCAGTCACCAATTAGCAGCTAGCTCAAAGTAGTGCACTACTGCTTCCCAGCCTACTTAAGAATGCTTTTCCACAAAGAGATTTAAAGAATAGTGCAAGCTGTTTAAAATCGCATGATGTATCTTAATCATGAAAATGTAATTGTGACAATCCTAAAAGAGCTGAAATAAGTATGTTTCCCTAATATGTCATTGAAATGATTAGCCAGATGCACAGCAAAAACACTGCACATATCTCTTTTGCAATAAGGCAGGTAGTTAGATTTTTGTTTATTTATTTGGGGAAAATGAGCAGTGGATTCTTACATAGAAATTCACTGATATTCACTTATATTGTAAGCATGTTCAGTAGAAACAACAGCTGAAACATCAGACATGCACAGTAGCAATTCGGCAACAGAAATATTGGTCTGTTATGAGTAGTAGCCTGGAAGGTATTGAGTTCCTACATGTATATATATATATATATATATATATATATATATATATATATATATATATATATACATATACAGGCGTACCTCAGAGATATTGCGGGTTTGGTTCCAGACCACAGCAATAAGTCAAATATAGCAATAAAGTGAGTCACACTATTTTCTTTGTTTCCCAGTGCATATAAAAGTTATATTTACACTATACTGCAGTCTATTATATGTGCAATAGCATTATTTCTAAATAAAAACAATGTACGTACCTTAATTAAAAAACACTTTATTGCTAAAAAAAATGCTAACCATCATCTGAGCCTTTAGTGAGTCATAATCTTTTTGATGGTGGTGTGTGTGTGTGTGTATGTATATACATGTGTATTTATGTGTATATATGTTGGAAAAATGGAGCAATAGACTTGCTTGATACAGCGTTGCTACAAATCTTTAATCTGTAAAACTACATTTAAGTTACAAATATATTATATATCTATATATATCAAAGTGGAAATCAGAATACAAAAGCAAAACACACAAACACATACTACATGCACATATTGCACACATTACCCACACTCACTCTGCACGCAACCTATGGTATTCATTGGGAGTGGGGGGAATACATTAATACTAGAATTTAAGTTCACAGTCAGATGTTAAAAGCATGAAAATTCTGAAATTAAACCCACTCATCCATAGATTTTAATAAAATAATAATTTAATCTTTAAAGTTTAATTATTAAATTCCCATGTTTTTTAACATTTGATTGTGAATTTATATTTTTGCATTAACATCGGGTAATTTTGCCATTGAATTAAATATCTTTTTCTGTGAATATATATATATATATATATATATATATATATTTGTGTTGTGACAAGTTTGGTGTTAATTAAATAACAGACTTTAGTTCTCTGTGCAATGCTAGAAAGTGGTAAGATTGATTGACACGTTTGGCTGTGCTTGTTACTAATAGTACCTTACTGTATAGAGATTTTATATATATGAGTGAATTTCCAAAATGTATTGTTATTGAAATAAGTTTAATTTGCTAAATGTATTACACTAACGGCACTTGTGTATGTTAATTCACTAAATTGGGCTCCATGTACTAAGCTGTCTGCGAGGTCTTCGTGACAATTTCCGTCTAAATTTCTGCGTGCGGATCAATAACCGTATGTACTATGCCACGAATCCATTGAAAACCTTATATTAACAAACGTCGAGCGAACTTGTCCACAAATCTTGAATTCTCGTCTTTTTTGTAGCTAGAAAATACTCGCTCGACATAAATCTCGCACAAAACAGTAATTACTAAACTATCTATTTATACGCTTGTGAATTTATCCACACCTACCTCGTTAAAAATCCCTCGCCAGCTAATAGGTGACGAGCACCATAATAAACAATAATGTCTATCACATCAACGCCTACAACTGATTTAAAAGAGGTGTACAATTGAATGGTTACTCACTTTTGATCCTGTTAGCCATTATGGAGACACTTCTTCAACTTTATATTATTCGTCTGATGCAAATGAGGGGTAGAAGGCAAATTCGTCAACCTGATGCCCCAAATCCGGTTCGAAGAAGGCGATTATGAGTACAGCGGGTATTCCTTCCTCGTGTTCCTTTAGATGCCCTTTCTGATCGAGAGGTTATTCAAAGGTTCCGTCTGGATCGACATTCAATATTGACTTTATATGCTCAAATAGCACATTTTCTAGAGCCTGTGACGGCTCGTTCAAGGGCCATTCCCGGAATACTCAAGTTTCTTGCTGCCTTGCACTTTTTTGCCACCGGATCATTTCAGGCAGTGTCCAGCGTCATCATTGGTTTCAGTCAGTCTGCCTTTTCTCGTCATCTTTCCAAAGTTATCGATGCACTCATGCATATATTCCCCGAATATGTTTGTCTACCATCTACCATAGAAGAGTGGCAATCGATAAAGTCACAATTCTACAGTGTGGCTGGAATGCCAAATGTTCTTGGTGCAATAGACTGTACCCATATTGCAGTTCGACCGCCACGGTTACGGGAGGAGATTTACAGCAACCGAAAGTCCTGCCATTCCTTGAATGTACAGATGGTTTGTGACCCCAAAATGAGAATAATAAGCGTTCTGCTGATGTGAAAAGTGGGGATTCTTCGATTTGGACTGTGAATCAGATCGAGAAGTAGCCATACTTAATTTATCGATAAGAATAACAGTCAGTAAAGCTTCAAGTTCTTGAAATATGCAGTCTGAAAAACTTTATAAAATCGAGTTTATATAGTGCTGCAATATGTTCCCGTGACAAAGCTGACGTTTCTGACACCTTGCAATCACGTGGGACAAACATGACTGACAGGTTGTAAGCGATTAATAGTACATTCGCAAATAGCGAAGCGTCATATGTATGAATCATTCGCCAGTGCTCGATGCGGATTAGACGCGCCTTTTTTTTGGATAGTTTTTAGTACATATGGCGGGCGGGCAACATCTCGCTAGCTGCGAGTTCAAGCGAGTCAAGAAGACACGTTGTCGGCGAAAAAATTGATGCTTTAGTACATGGAGCCCATTGTCTGAAAATCAAGAGAGAAAACCTGTAAATATGAGTTTCGCAGCCTAAGAGGTGTTGCCAATTAAACACAACAGAGCAATCAAGCACGTAAGTGACATAAATGTGCAAAGAAAATATGGTAACACATTTAAATATAAAAATAGGGAAATTTAACTGCAAAACAACAGCAAAATATACAAGAAATAGGTAGACATTTTGAAACAATGACATCAAAATGAACATCTTATGATTTAAAAATGTCTATGAATGATGCACATGTGAGTTAACTGTGTTTATTTTCTTTTATTTAATATAAAAAGGATTCAACCTATAAACAAATTCTCCACGGAAATTAACATTTTTAGAAAAGCAATTAATATAAAAAACATTCTAAATTTTTATGAAAATGAGAATTTAAAGGGACAGTCAACACCCAAAATAAACTTGCTTTAATCATTTACTTGCCACACAATTATGCCACACACCCTTGCTCCTATTCTGTAGTCCACATTGAAATCTTTTTTTTTTTTTTTTATTGAATTCTATCCGTTTTGAAAAAAAAATGGCTCCATAACTCCTCCTCCTATTGTCTTCTTCCCCGGACCTTGTTTCAAATAGTATCGTGTGCGCCAAACTTGATGACGAGTGTTTAGCAAAACGCATGCGCAAAGTGTCATTTCTTTTTTCTTTCATAGAGGTGGGGATCTTATTTAGTGCTGCACCAGTCCCACCGCTATTCTGGATGTATCTTCTGCTCTCTCATTTTTAGCGCACCTTGGATACTCCGGTAAGTCAAATATATGGCACATCCCCTTGCAACTTCTCTGGCATACACTGCCTGCAGCATTATATGGAACACATTCATGGCATTCTCTGCAGCTCACTGTGGCACCCCACAAACTATCCGTGGCACACACTGCCTGCAGCATTCTATGGAACACACTTCTTACATTCCATTTGGCACACAGCCCCTGCAGCTTTCCACGGCACCCCACACACACATTATCTGTGGCACACATTGCCTGCAGCATTCTATGGACCACACTTTTTGCACTCTCTATGGCACCCTCCCTGTAGCACAATCAAGCTGGCTGCTGACTACTAGTGCCTTATCAAACAAAAGTTAGCTGGGTGTGGACAGATTATAAACAGTCAACGTGGCACAAGATAATATGAGCTGCATTTTAGTAATAAGCAAAGCAGGAAGTTAAAAAAGGACAAAGTCCTCAACTCTTGGAAACTGCAAAATAAAGACTTGCATGCACTTTAAGACCCCCACTCTAGTGCTAAACACACCTCAGCACTGTGCCTACTGTAGCAAAAGCACCCTCCTTCTCTTTTTAACTACGCTTCCTCTATTGTGTGTTAATTCCTTATAGCTCAGGGTTGTATCTATCCAACTAGGAGAATACTGGGCGAGACTTCCCTGTGTATATAGTTAACTCGGGTACCTGCTCTGTGATTCTCCCTGGCAGCTATACTTCCCTCCCTGTACCTGTAGTAAGCAGTATCCCTGCCAGATACAAGGTGGGACCAAATCACAGATGAATATAGCGCTGGTATTGAGATGAGATGTGGAGCTAAATTTTGTTCTACACTCACCTTTTTGCGGCTTTTGTTAAAACCCGTAATACCAGCGTTGTCTGCAAGTGAGCATTGAGCATAAACTGCTTGTTAGCACTGCACCCCTGTTGACGCAAAACTCGTAATCTAGGTGAAAGGTATTTGAAGTATTTCTATTTAAAAAATTACTTTTACGTAAAAGGTGTATGGTATATGTCAAGGTGGTTGACTGGGAAAGGCTAACAGACGTGTATTCATTGGTATGTGTGTATCTATGTAAGTATGTGTGCACTTAGATATGTACACATATAAACACATATATACACATATATACATGCACACATACAAATATATACACATTGACATACACCTTTGAGCCTTTTAAAGTCAAACACCTTTACATTTTCCATATCACTTTTAAATACTTTTTATATATTTATTTAATAATAACTTATATTTTATATTTAATATGCATATATGTGTGTAATACTTTATTTTAGTATCATTTACAATTTACATGTATTTTATTATACTTATATTGTAGCTCTAACACATAACTTTTAACTTGTAATATGAGCAATGTTTAGCATGGACATGATATTCATTGAAAGTATGGGGCATGCTAAAGGGGGGTTGGCTGCTAAGCATTCTCTGGATATTCAGTTATAGGCATTTTTTTGCCTGCTAATTCTAGCACAGTCCAACGATATTGATATTGCAACCTACACTTTAAATAGTGATTCTCTTGTAATCTTAGCCAGTCTTTTATATAGCTGGTAAAAAAAAAAGTTAATTTACTTTTAGAATGTTTCAAGTTTGTTTCATGACAATAACCACATTTGTTTACTTTGTATATGCCCAATATATATCAGAAATGTAACTCCCAAGAGTTAGTTTTTTTTAAAAAAAATTCTTCTGCCATCTGGTACTAAGACAATTTTTTTTTTAAGAAACCTGTTGTGTTATATGTTTGGACATTTATTATATATGAAAATAGAAATACCTTTAATTTGAGTTAAAGTGAAGGTCCATTTTGATGAATTAGTGCCCACAGTGCCCAGTTTTTAATAAACCTATTAAAAACAAGGGCACTTTGATTCCTCAAAATCGACATTTCACTGTTTTCTTCAAAAACTTACCTTTTAATCCTGAATGCCGCTCCAGCGATTCCCCTGGCCGTCGGAAGCCTCTGCAAACGTCAGAAATGATGATTCAGGCTTCTTCCTATCACAGCTTTCCCCCTGGGGGAATCTTGGCCTGATGCAACGCTGTGATTGAAGGAAGCCAGATTCGTCATTTTGGACCCGCGAAGACGGCTTGCGACAGTCGGAGGAAGTGCTGGAGAGGCTGCCAGGATTAAAAGGTACGTTTTTAAAGAAAACAGTGAAATGTCAATTTTGATGAATTAAAGTGCCATTGTTTTTTAATAGGTTTATTAAAAAACGGGCACTAATTCATCAAAATGGACCTTCAGTTTAAGTATAAGAAGAGAAGAATATAGACTTTTGCTCTTAGGACCCTATTCTCAATAGCGTGCTGGAGTGGAGAGAAATCGTCAGCTTATTTTACTGAGCGCTATATTGTAATAGAAGGGTCTCTTTTTAAGATAAAGAATATATGTGAACTCCCTTTAACATCGTTCATAAATTGCCTTTAATACAATCCCTAAGAGTCCTTGTAATACTGACGATGCATCTTATAGAATCTCACCAGACTAGAGAACTTAAGAGAACCAGGCCCAAAAAATAATGCCAAAATAAATTAGATTAATATTTTTGTAAAAGAATAAAAAACAAATACCAGTAATATATTTATTGCAATGTAGTTGAGGATACCAGTCAAATGGAAATCTTTCCAAATTTCTATAAAAAATATAAAAAGTAGAAAAGACTGATTACATGGCTGAAAATACCAGGAATTTAACAAGCAAAAAAATATAGCTTCAGACTTGAGAAAGAGAGGAATATTCTAAAAGCTTGAGTACTTATAAATATATAGTTAGTACAATAAAAAAGTATCATTCATCAATGCAATACTCGTTATTTTGGTATATATATACCGGTATATATATATATATATATATATATATATAAATACCGTATATATATATATATATATATATATATATATATATATATATATAAATACCGTATATATATATATATATATATATATATATATATATATATATTTACTCTCACTGACCATTAGGGGCAGCAACCAAGGTACCGTTAATCCACTACGTGGATAAACAAAAATCCAAATGAAATCTCAACTGATAATGGAGCCTAGAAAACAAAGCATCACTGGAAGGAGACAAATGCTATAGATGTCAAAACAAAGCATGTTAATAGTTACCCAGCATGTCTTTATAAATCATTTTGTATGATAATACATAACCAGACACAAAACCAACAACTGGATAGATACATATTTCTAATAACTTCATATCGACTATTGAATACCATATAATACATCCACTTCCTGGGCCTAAACAGCAAATCTCATAAGTCATCAATCATTTGTTTGCTGCTGTAAGTGGCAATCAGGCCACAAGCTCACTAATGGGCCAGATTAGAAGTGGTTCGCCAGAAGTAAGCTTTTTATAAATTGAAAGTAAACATTTTGCGCGATGGGAATCTGACGCGTGCTACCCAAAGGAATATCGCAACCATGTTAACTTATTGTCCCCATAGACATCAATGGAGAGCACAGAAGAAAAAAACCTAACACTTATTGTTAAGAGTCCTATGATAATTTGATCAAATGCCTTTATGATTAACTGATTATAGATATCCAAAACAAAAGAGCAAGATGTCCCAGATTCAGCAAAGTAAAATCAATACAGCTTTATTGTGTCAGTATTAAAAACAGCAAAAGAATACTAACAACATTAGGCAGGTAGCACTGATTATAGAGTCATGTGATTAATGAGGAAAAGTTTCAAGATCATCGTACCAATGCATCGCCCCTAAAACTAGTATTGCTATAAAGTGACTATTTTGTTAGAATAAAAAAAAAAAGTTTTAATTTTAAAATAGAGAATGACACATTTTGAGAATCATTGAATGTAACTGTCATGCTAAAATTGATCTTTATACATGGTTTAAGTACAAACAAATCTCTTGATTAAAACGTTTGTCTGCGATGCTGTCTAAAAACAAAATTATGTCTGTAATATGTAAGGTGCATTTTTTTGTTATGTGACAAGATAGATTGGAAAATGCACTGGTAATGTTTACAGTTTGCATGATAAACATTCAATGGCCAGTGTGTGTATATTACAACATTATTTTTAAAAGAAAACTATAATCAAAAGAAAAGACAGACCATAGTTCAAATATTTGCATTCAAATTTGATTCTGCTATGAGAAGAACATTGGAATGTGAAATATTCATATTTTCATGTTAGCACACTTGAGAATATGCGAATGGGTTTACACGCGAGTAGGGTGTTAGGTTTTCTTTCCACTTTTTTTGCTCCAATGACTCCTATGAGGGAATAGGTTATTGTGCACACCAGGGCCGCCACTAGAAATTTTGGGGCCCCTGACTTAACCATTGATCAGGCCCCCCCCCCCCTCCTTTGACGCGTGCAATTTTTGACCAAGTGACTAAAACGTATATGCACTTTATTATTAATTGTCTATTTAAACTTGGAAATGTTGTAAAGGTAGTAACATACACTGAAACACACACACTCACACTCACACATAAGTATTCACATATTGACACTCTAGCAGACACACAAAGAAACTCAGACACAGACACCCAAACAGACACTCAGCACTTGTTTACATTGACCTGACAAGTAATGAGGTAGACTACAGTTTTGGAAAAAAAAGGAGATTTAGAAAACAAAATATGGAGTTCTGATTATCTTTTTGTAAAGGAAGATGCCAACTAAATGATGACAACAGCATGCAGTGGCTGAAAGGAAGTGCCCTGAACTGCCTAAACAATAATTTAAAGGTTACATGGTAGATTGGTGACTTCCGGAAAGGTCTCATTAGTCTCAAAGTCTGTAGAAAGATGTGAATAATCAGTAGTAAGGTCAAAATTACTTAAAAAGGAACAGACAAAGGACACAAACACACAAACTCAAATTTGCACATACACCCAAGGAAACACCAACAGAGACAGCCTCAGAAAACACACAAAGACATACACACACACAGAGACACCCACAGAAAACACACAAAGACATACACACACAGAGAGACAACCACATAAAACACAGAAAGACATACATACACACACCCTCACTGAGACATCCACAGAAAACACACAAAGACATACACACAACCTCACAGAGACACCCACAGAAAATACACACCCTCACAGAGACATCCACGGAAAACACAGACATAGATACACACACACACCCTCACAGAGACATCCACAGAAAACACAGACATACACACCCACCCTCACAGAGGCATCTAGAGAAAATACACAAAGACAAGCACACGCCCACCCTCACAGAGACACCCATAGAAAAAGCTCAAAGACATATGCACACACCCTCACAGACATCCACAGAAAATGCACAAAGACATACACACCTACCCTCACAGAGATACCAACAGAAAAAAAAATACATACACACTCATAGAGACACAAACCAAAGCACAAAGACATAAACACAGACAGACACAGAAACACTCACAGGAGGAAACATTTATGCACCTTGCATCCCCTAAATCAACAGTGTGTGACATGCATGATAAAAAAAAATGCAGAAATTAAGAGATCACTTTTTAAAGAATCATATTTGTAAATGTGCAAACAAAAATAATTCTGTGAATTCAAAATTGTACATTAATGATCTGGGTAGATGGCTAGATGAAGAAAAGTACTTTTAAAAGTTTGACATATGTTTGTTTGATATTTTCCCCATTTTCCCCAACCAAGAGCACCACTTCAAATATAGTGTACAAATGTTCCTATCTGTCAGCTGTACTTGTGGATTTTGAAAATGCTGTACTCTATATGGTCTTGGTGGAACCATAAGCTGTGGTACTCATACTATTAGATCTGGTTAAATGCAGGATTTAAGCTTGTTGGTATACATTTCAAAATTAGGTCAGCTGTAGTGTAAACTGAACAGTTTTAAGTGAACCTGTCTCATTTCCAACACTGAGCAATCGTAGTCAGAGAGTATAACATGTTATGCAGATGTAAAAATCTTAGATAAAATGCCTCCTTGTATCTGGAAAGTCCTTGCATAAAGGGGCAGTAAACTGGAATATAATATATATCATTTGTGTATTGAGGAGGAAACATTTCTGCATGGTTTTAAATATAGAATTTCTACAGCATTGTCAAATAATCATAAATACACTGCTGCTAAAAAAATGTGTTTTTATGGACCCCTGCCCCCACTATACAACTACTACCACACTGAAGTTACAATCTTAAATTGCACAAAGAAATAAAAAACATTTGCTAAGTAATTCCTACCTCCTCTGCAAATGAAAGTGATCTGCCGTCTGACTCAGGCACACACTGTACAAACAAAGTGCCAAGTCTGTCTCACGCTGTGCATAGTGGTTTAGTGCACACTCAGAAATCCTCTCAAATGCTAATACTTTACTCCTTGTAATAACATTTCCCATGCTCAATTAGCACTCTGCTGTAGTACCCACTGGTGGCTGCCAAAATGTAAAAAAAAAAATTTTTTTTTTTTAGTTCTTGCCTCATGGGGCCCCCCTAGCCCATTGGGCCCCTGACAGGAGTCACCCCTGTCACCCCCTGATGGCGGCCCTGGTGCACACAATATTCTAAGTTCGCAACCCGACACATGCAAAAAGCTTACTTCTAAGAGTGTTAAATAGTGCTCCACATGCCCTAAATATTTTGTCATGTTATGGACAATGAGAAGTCTTCAACCTGTGCAATGTGTAGGGCTTAGTCAACTAAGAGAAGTAAAAGGGTTACAGACAGTGAGAGAAACAGTTAATATGGGAGGCAGGGTGATAGGGTATAGCCTGTAGCAGATAGTTGTGGAAGAGTCTGAACAACAGAAACATTACTTTCCCACTTGGGGAGTATTTTCTGAACTAGTAAACCAGAAAGTTTTGGAATAGAGATTGCTTATTTTGACAACACATTATATATCTGAAGCTTATTGAGCTTGAGAGGCCAGAGTGAGAGGGGAAAGGTTTGAAAAAGGGGCTTGGCCAGTGGATATGGTGTGAGAAAGATAGATGGCCATAACCAGGGGATCTATTGTGGAGTAGAACGCAACCAGTAAAATAATATACCCATAAGGTCCGGGGTCTCATGAACATTTCATCAAATGGTTCTGCTTCTTGGTTTGAGGGATGTAAGAATTGGTAGAAAGATATAGGTCCCTGTCCAAGGATCCTTCTTTAGCATGATCTAATTAAGGATGTCTTTTGAACCATTATCTTGAGCTAACTAGATATGCCTAGGCTAGCATGGAGGTTGCATAAATAAAAAGAGAGAAGCGCTCAACCTGGGAACGAACAATAGCATAATAGCGTGTTCTCTGGCTAATTACCACCCAAGAAGTAGCCTCTTTTTGCTCAACATGTGCCTTTCACAGAGAAGAACTTTCCTGAAGCATATCAGTCTGATCCTGACTTAAAGGGACACTGTACCCAAATTTTTTCTTTCACGATTTAGATAGAGCATGCAATTTTAAGCAACTTTCTAATTTACTCCTATTGTCAAATTGTCTTTATTCTCTTGGTATCTATATTTGAAAAGCAAGAATTTAAGTTTAGATGCCGGCCCATTTTTGGTGAACAACCTGGGTTGTCCTTGCTGATTGGACAGCACCAATAAACAAGTGCTGTCCATGGTTCTGAACCACAAATTGGCTGGCTCCTTAGCTTAGATGCCTTCTTTTTCAAATAAAGAAAGCAAGAGAACGAAGAAAAATTGATAATAGGAGTAAATTAGAAAGTTGCTTAAAATTGCTTGCTCTATATGACTCACAAAAGAAAAAAATTGGGTTCAGTGTCCCTTTAACAGTACAGTTAAGCCCTGAAATACCAGGCAATCCCTCTCTAAACGAGAGAAACAGCAAAACCCCAGACGTACGTTTTGGCCATGGATGTTGGCCTGCATTAATTTTCTGTTATATGGAAGCTTTTAGTTGGTCGAAGGGCTTGTCAAGGAATGTCCCAGACTACATAAACTAAGTTTCTAGGTTATTTCCTGACAACATTGAGGAAGCAAAACCAGAGATTAATTGTCTTTTCCTCTACTCCTGAATGTTGGCACAGTATACAGAAATGGTTTTATGTGCAGAGAGTAATATGGCAGTAAGTACAACCCAATATAATGAGATTCCTTAAAGGGACTGTGTAACTCTATCAATGTGAAAATGGTTTCTAATCATACCATGAGTCTAATGATTGTTTATACAATATTCACCTGGATAACATACACATTATTTTTTTTATTTTCTTTTGATTTTAAATCTTGTTATTGTCATTTTAGATGACAATTAATTAGCATAAACGAAAACCAACATGTCACACTTCATCATGATTTAATAATTGTAATGGATTTATGCTACTTTTTCTTTCCCCAGATGATGAAGGTTTTAGATATAGGTTGCTCTTTTACTCCTCTTACAATTCTTTCACTCACGCACCTCTCATACCTCATACTATCATCTGATTAATGAATCCTGTCTCTTCATATTTCAGTCTTTATTTTCTCTAACTCCCTCTCTTTGTCTCCTCCTTTACTGTAGATTCCTCTCAGATTACCACTCTCACTTCCTCCCTCGCTTTCTTAAGAAAAAATAGATATTTATGTGTACAGTATGTATAATATGATGTGTGTTTTGTGTGTGTACAATAAGTGCGAAAAATAATATTACCCTAGCTGGCCCTCATTCTGTGTAATCCATAAAGCTAAAATTTTGTTTCAAAGCATGGTCTTAAATAGTGTAAAACTACTTATCAAAAGCCCACGAAAGTGCTATAAAGGGCAATGTACAGTACATGAAAATGCCCTTTACACATGCTTTCTGTGTTTTTTAGAAGCAAAAATCCTTTGCAAATCTGGAAATAGTATCAGCTAGATTATGAGTGGAGCACTATTACTCGACCCTGCTCACACGCTAACTCCGCTAGAAGTAAGCTTTTTGCCTGCATTGGGTACAGCACATATTACAAGTTGAAAGTAAAAAGTTTTTGCTCACTTTATATGTATGCACGCAAAAAGCCAAAGGTAGAATATTGTGACGTTGTTAACATATTCCCCCATAGACTTCAATGGAGCAAGAAAAGTGGAAAAAAGTCTAAGAGCCTTACTCGCATGCAAACTCGATCATATTTTCTCAAGGGTGCTAACCCAATAAGAAATATTAATATTTCATATTACAATGTTCTTCACATAACAGAAACTGTTCTATATATGTGTATATATATATATATATATTTTTATATATATATATATATACATACACACATATATATATACTGTACTGTATATGATTACGGTATATATAGTTATAGGAATATACAGATATATATATAGGAATATGTATTTAAAATACTTTGAACATATTCCAATGATTGAAGAATATTGCAATGGGAAATGTTTACAGTAAATAGAGAGTTAAATACTATATTTAAAATTAATATTGCATAAATTTCATTTTATATGTTTTCAGCTACGTGACTGCAAAAGGGCTCCAATGCACTTATATATAGGTCTATATGTGTGTACATATGTGTTTATTTTTTTATATGTGTATATATGTCTGAAAAAAAATATTTTTATGCATGTATATTAAAGCCTTTTACAGTCCTTTTCTCCCCCGAACACCTGAGACCTCATATCTTTGAGCCCTTACAACTTTCTTATGCAATTTGTGGCAATGATTTTTTGTAAATGGTGTAATTACGAGTATAACTGTACTTTGTAATGTATTTTTAATGTATATTGTGCAACTTTTTATTCAAACATAACAGTTAACCAGAGCTCTGAAGTCGCGCTAACCTGATGCGCATTTAATTCACTTGCGCTTTAGCGAATGCATTCACTTTCAGCTTGTAATAAGTGCACTACTTCTGATGCACGCAAACACCTGGGATACACCCCTTATCGCTTACACACAACTGTTTGACCGCCACTCGTAACCTAGCCCTATGTAGGTAACTCCATTTTTTTTTTTAAATTGATTTGTAATCTTTAACCATTGATTGGAAATAATTTAAAATTGGCACACACACATATGCTTATGTATGAATTAGTCTTATTGGAATAGGGAGATTGTAGACATTTTACTGTACAAAAGGGCATATTAACTAATTATCTAGTGTTATTAAAATATAAATTCAAGCTTTATTAAATATTCTTTAGCAAAATTCTTTAGCAAAAAAAAAAAAACCTGTATAACTTGGCATTTTCTCTATGCACAGTTTCAATTTAGGGTTTGTGGGCAATCCCCTGTATAACAATCCAACAACCATATCATTTTTACAGAATTTGGTTTGCAGGCCACCAAGATTTAAGTAGTTCAAGAGTAACTTTGGCACTCGGTCAACAAGTTCATCAGTCTCATCTTTTTATTGGTTGTAAGAGTAACCTTATATTTTTCATCCTTTTTTCAAGAATAGCTGAGATTTTCATTATAAAATCATATCAAAAATATTGATTTATGTCCCTTACTGACAGCAGGGATGCCAGAAGCTTCTCATTTAGAAGTCTGAAACTGTGCTGAATGTTCTAATGGGGTTTTTTTTTTTTCCAGTTTTTTTCCTTCTGCATTTTTTTTCTTTCCTTTTTGTTATGTGGCTGAGATTTATTATTTAGACAAGAATTGTTAGAATCAGTGTATAAGAAACAAAAAAAAGCTTACTTATTAAACATAACTCAGCTATTTTTATTTAGTTTTCAAGAACATAATTTTTTCTGTTAGTTTTTAACTTGTAAAAAATGATCTGCTAAGAGATCCCTAAGACACAAAGTAAATATGTCTTAACTTATTGTTTGATGTATTATATAAGTAATGGTACAAAACTGCAAACTGTTTCTTTTGTATTTAATACTTTTTCTTCTTTTCTGACTGATATAAGAATTTAATCTTGGAAATTTCTGATTGTAAGGCAAGGTTTAGTAAAAAAATGGATACAAGTTAAAAGAAAATATATATTTTTTCAAATTAGTGCCAAAAAAAAACGATTGTGTTATGTAACAAATTATTTTGTGCATTTTTTTCATGCAAACCTTAAAGGGATTACTGAAAATACGTTTATTCTTTCATGATTCAGATAGAGCATGCAATTTTAAGAACCTTTCTAATTTACTCCTATATTCCTCATTCTCTTGGAATCTTTATTTGAAAAAGCAGGAATGTAAAGCTTACGAGTCGGTCCATCTTTGGTTCAGCACCTGGGTAATGTTTGCTGATTGGTGGCTAAATGCATGATTCTTTCTGAATCATGAAAGAAAAAAATTGGGTTCAGTATCCCTTTAATGATTATTTAAAGTTTACCTTGCAATTATATAGACATTAGTGATACTATTTACCAAATATGCCACTCTTAAATAAACAAGCCCCTTCATGCCCGTAGCAAGTGTTTAACATGGGATCAAAGTTCCAATGTAAACGCTTGCTGGAAAAATGAAATCACGCGATTGTCGATGCGATCACATGATTCAAGGCTGGGATCAGATCATGGGGGACTGCCTATGATGCTAGGTACGCCCCCCAGTCCAATGTTCTATTCCCTAAAAGGAGGCTGCAGGATGCCATATAAGACGTTCCATGCCGTCCTAACGGTGTCAAAGTCAAGCACTATTAGGACGGCATGGAATGTGAAGCAGTTAATAAGTCTGCTTTATATTTTTTCTACATAACTCAACAATCTAAATAATTCTAAGATGTGTATTGGCCAATATGCCTACAGCGTATTATTTTATAGGTAGCGTTTCTAACGCCATTATCTTTCGACTTTCCAAAAAAATCTCAGTTGACTGAAAGGGACATAAAACCCATTTTGTTCTTTCATGCTTCAGATAGAACATACAATTTTAAACAACTTTCCAATTTACTTCTATTATCAAATGTTCTTTGTTTTATTTTTATACTTTGTTAAAAATCTGGAAGGTAAGTTCAAGCGTGTGCACGTGTCTGCAGCGCTATATGGCAGCAGTTTTTAACAATGTTATACATTAGCAGGAGCACTAGATGGCAGCACTATTTCCTGTTATGATATAGTGCTCCAGACATGCGCAAGCTACCCATCTAGATATCTCTTCAACAAAAAATAACATGAGGACAAAGGAAATTTGATAATAAAAGCGAATTGGAACTTTCTTAAAATTGCGTTAGCTATCTTAATCAGGAAAGAAAAAAAAGTGTTTTATTTCCCTTGAACTAGTATTATATGGGCAGTACTATGATCCCCCTACTATTAGGGATGGGCGAATGTTTCAAAAAATTCGAAATTTAAAACGAATTTTGATACATTCCTTCGTTCGAATTCTAACATTCTAACATTCTATTTTCGAATTTTCATTTTCGAATTTTTCAATAAAATTCAAAAATATTTGTTTGAATAATAGAATGTTGAGCTATGTATTCATTCAATTTCGAAATGTAATATTCGAATTCGAATGTGACATTTGAATTCGAATGTGACATTCAAATTTGAAATAGTATTTCTAGTCTACAACTGTGTTTAATAAATGTAATATTCAAATTCGAATGCTACATTCGAATTCGAATGTCACATTCGAATTTGAAATAGTATTTCTAGTCTAATACTGTGTTTTAAATGTGATATTCAATTAGAATGTGATATTCGATTCGAATGTTACATTCGAATTCGAAATAGTATTTCTAGTCTAATACTGTGTTTTATAAATGTAATATTCGAATTCGAATGTAACATTCGATTCGAATGTGATATTCGATTTGAATGTGACATTCGAAATAGTGTTTCTAGTCTACAATTGTGTTTTATTAATGTAATATTCAAATTCGAATGTGATATTCGAATGTAAGATTCGAATTCGAATGTGACATTCGAAAACCGTAAATAACATTCGAAAATCGAATTTTTAAGAATATTCGTTCTTATCAACATTCTATTATATAAATCGAATTTCTACAATAACATTCGTTCTAACATTCGAATTCGGATATAAACACATTCGCCCATCCCTACCTACTATACAAATCTTTAACGCCATCAGTGCCTTTACTATATATAGATGATAAGTATTGTAGAACCTTGATTTACTAGCTCTAAAGGAAAAGGAGGGCAATACGTATTTGGAAGTCCTATGTTCCTTTCAGCACAGTGTACCAAAGCATTGCTACATAATATAAATCTTAATATAAAATCCATAAAATGTCAGGATTTTGATTGTATTTGTGATATGCAATCAATTGGTGAATCTTTGTTTTTTAACTAAATATAAACCTTACAGAGCCTTGCATGGCTAATTGTATGTGTTCTTTTCTGTTTATCAACTTGACAGCCATAACAAAGATTTATAAAAATAAAAAAAAAAATAGCCTCAAAAACGAATACATAATTTTAACAGGAATAAACGTAGTAACACATACTCACATACCAATGTTTGGTATATGTGGTTGTATCACAGCCATAAAATACGTTTTTAATAGACTGACTGAAGTTGCTTAGAAATTATTGAACCAAATAGACAATTTGCAAAACTATAATCTAGGGCAAAGAATGTGAACTTCTTTGCTGCCATATATTTTCATATAACTGCATGTAGACACTACTATAAAGAATAATATGCATAGATACTGATCTAAAAATCCAGTATAAAACCTTTTAAAAACTTACTGAGAAGTAGTGATGTCGCAAACCTAAAAATTTCGGTTCGCGAACGGCGGACTCGAACTTCCGCAAACTGTTCGCGAACCGGGCGAACCGCCATTGACTTCAATAGGCAGGCGAACTTTAAAACCAACAGGGACTCTTTCTGGCAACAATAGTGATGGAAAAGTTGTTTCAAGGGGACTAACACCTGGACTGTGGCATGCCGGAGGGGGATCCATAGCAAAACTCCCACGGAAAATTACATAGTTGATGCAGAGTTTGGTTTTAAGCCATAAAGGGCATAAATCACCTAACATTCCTAAATTGTTTGGAATAACGTGTTTTAAAACATCAGGTGTGATGTTGTATCGATCCGGTACAACAGTGACAGACCAAACTCCCCATGTAACGCACCGCAAACAGTCCATTTGCGCAACCACGAGATAGATAGATTTGATATTTCACTGTCAATTTTTTTTTTTTTAAATATTTACACTACTGTTACAACAAATATAAGTGGTGCCACTAACTTGGCAAGTGGGCCTGGCACACACGCTGGCAGGCAGGCAACTTCAATTAGATTACACTAACAGACTGATGTTTCACAGTCAAAAAAGTTTTTTTTTTTTAAATATTTACACTACTGTTATAACAAATATGATTGGTGGCACTAGTTGGCAAGTGGGCCTGGCAAACACGCTGGCAGGCAGGCAACTGCAATTAAATAACACTAGTAGCAGACTGATGTAAAAGTTTTTTTAAAAAAAATTTACACTAATGTTACAACAGATATGAGTGGTGGCACTGAGGATGGAAGTAGGCACAGTATATGCTGGGAGCCTGACACACTGGCTGGCACTAGTGGCAGGCTGACCTGGCAACTAAAATTAAATAACACTAGCAGACTCACTGATGTAAAAGTTTTTTTTAAAAAAAGTTACACTAATGTTACAACAGATATGAGTGGTGGCACTGAGGCTGGCAGTGGCAGGCTGGCCTGGCAACTGAAATTAGATTACACTAGCAGACTGATGTAAAAGTTTTTTTTTTTTAAAAATTTACACTAATGTTACACCAGATATGAGTGGTTGAAAACAGAGCAATTAATCAAAGTATATGCTGTGGGCCTGACACACAGGCCTGATGGAAAATTAAATTAGATTACACTAGCAAACTGATGTAAAAGTTTTTTTTTTTTAAATTTACTCTAATGTTACACCAGATATGAGTGGTTGCAGTGAGGAAGTAGGCACAGTATATGCTGTGAGCCTCACACACAGGCTGACAGGCAGGCAAATGCAATTAGATTTAAAAAAAAAAAAAAAAAAAAACGACTGAAGTTCTAGCCCTAAAAAGGGCTTTTTGGGCTGAAGTTCTAGCCCTAAAAAGGGCTTTTTGGGGTGCTGTCCTTACAGCAGAGATCAGAAGAGTCCTTCAGGACTGTAGTGGACACTGAATACACTAGCCTAGCTATCAATTTCCCTATAAAATCATCAGCAGCAGCACTATCCCTCCTCTCACTAAGAATGCAGGATTGTAATGAATCTAAAATGGCTGCTGCCCAGAAGCTGGGAGGTTCTAGAAGGGAGTGTCTGCTGCTGATTGGCTGAAATGTGTCTGCAGACTGTGAGATACAGGGTCAAAGTTTACTCAATGATGACGAATAGGGGGCGGATCAAACATCGCATATGTTCGCCCGCCGCGGTGAACGCAAACAAGCTAAGATCGCCGGGAACTGTTCTCCGGCGAACTGTTCGCGACATCACTACTGAGAAGCTCCCAATTTAGCACTGTTGATTAGATTAGCAGGAACACCCAGGGAAAGTGTTTGATAGCAGACACTACCCCTCCCCCCTTTCTCTGCATATGAAAAGACTAATTATACAAACAGAAGCCAGCAGTAGACTGGAAAAGTGCGTCTATTTCCGTCACTTTGGGGCTGCACAATGTTATTAAAAAATAATCAAGGGGGGCGGAGCTAGCCAGCAGAGTGAGCAGACGTGTGTGTCTGTAGCTCTGCGATCCAAATACATTTATTAGCTATAATTCTGGCTTTAGATACATATTTTTTTTTTTTTCTTACTATTATTTTACTCTTGCTATATCCTACAAAAATACTCTTAGGAGTAAGAAAGTTTGCAGCTGTAACTAACTACAGAGAGGAAACATCCTTTGCTGCGCACTCCTTGTGAGATCCCGATCTGAAGGAGGATAATTGCTCCCCAGATAAACACCGGAGCTGCTCTACTCTGAGATCTAAGGAGACTGTCATTACTCAACCTGAGAAGAACACCGGAGCCCTTCTCGGCGATCTCTAAACCTAGACACACTAGACAGGCTGCTGCAAAGTTGAGCAAAGTACCCAGTATCGGACTCCAGCTGGGAGGACTGCAGAGATCACCGGCTTATAACAACAACAGCATCAGGTACGCTTTATTATACACCCGGTTACCGCTCATGACAGATCAGCTGCATGCTAGTTAAGACATTGCACCCGGATGATCATACACTGAAGCCGCCTCTAAATAACCAGAGTCCTAGCCTCACTTTCCTACCCACCGGCTGAAAAGCTCTATACTTGTGGCGCGAGTCGCCATCTTGATCAGGAATATAACTGCGCAACTACCCGCCTACATACCAAAGCACTATCTGGACATACTCACGATACGTCAGACTTTAGCCTGGCCCATTCTTGGAAGCTGATAGAAGAATTTAAGCTTTCCAGTGGCAGTATATAACTAAAGTTACCTGTATGCCTGAAAATCGGCCCTAATATCTACAGTTAAAACATTAAAGGAGAGTGAGTGTTTAGACATATGTACTGCTGAGGCAGTATCCTGAAATATATACAATAATCTCACACAGTTAAACCCTGTGCAGACCTTTCACTTATTCATATAACAAGACACCCAGTTCTAGTCCGGCTGTAACATCAGCATATTCTAAAACTAGTACCCTTCTGGGAGTGGACATATCCAAGTTTTTTTTTAACCAGACAAATATCCTACTAATTACTTTCTGCACTGCTCCTAAGCCTAAAACATACATCTGGTATTGAAGCATCTGGTTTAGTGACTTCAACTTAGCACATAATCGCATAGAGACCACCCATTTTTCCTCACGCACTATCTCCCCCCCTTTTCCTGTTGTATGAGAATACAGCAGGTCATATCCTCACACCTTGTACCATCCTGGCCCAGTGGTGGCAAAATACCTGTAGAGAGTGCACGCCAGCTCTGCTGTATCGTTTATTTCGTTGGAGAGATATACAAGATAGACGGATAGTAACAGTCTCTAATAATCCACACTTTCAAATCCTAGTGAAGGCAGCCAGGAGACAGGCGCTGGAAGTTAACTAGCCTAAAAACTGACTTTATTATAGTCCACCTCAGTTAATAATGCTAAAGGATCCAATATGCTGGGCTAGAGACCTCAGTGAGACGGGCGATGCCCCCCAAATACTAGATGTCTACGAGTCACCTCTTCTAATTTGATAAAATGTCCCATTCTCAGAGGAAGAAACCCAAGCACCAGGAAGGACCTAAACGTACAGTTGCGGATCATTTTCATAGCAAATCTCAGGTAGACAGAAACTTTTCTGATGAGGACTCACATGATTCACCTACTTCTGCTAAGATGACGGACCTTTTTGGCCCACAAACTCAGGTACACCCTCACTCAGACTCCACAGTTATAGATCTCATTAACTCCCTGTCTACAAAGATGGATTTGCATTATGCCTCACTTAGGCAAGAAATCAAGTCATCAGTAGCTGATCTTAAAAAGGAGATGGCCACTTTAGGGGAAACTCTCGAGCGAAAGAATTAAGATATAGCCACAGACCAGTCCAACCTATTAGCATACACGCAGTCGCTGGCAGAACAACTCACGGATGTTGAAACAAAATTGGCAGATCTCGAAGACAGATCGAGAAGAAGCAACCTCCGTATAAGAGGCATACCGGAAACTTTTACAAATCAAGAACTTCCTGACTACCTCAGAGACCTCTTTAAGAACCTCCTAGGGTCTTATCAGGAGCAGGAGTCAACAATAGATAGGGCACATAGAGCCTTACACCCTAGGAATACATCATCTGAAGCATCTCGTGACGTCATCATTCGCTTTCATTATTTTTCTTTTAAGGAGAAGCTGTTGAGAGCATCCTTCTTAAACAAATCTCTTCCTGATCCGCACCAAAAGATCCAGATCTTCCCAGATCTTTCAGTACATACTCTAGCGAAAAGAAGCTTCCACCCAATCACTCAATGCTTGAGGAAACAGGAGATAAAATATAGATGGTGATTCCCTGTGAAGCTAATTTTCCAACACAATGGACAAAACTACACCGTCCCATCACTGAAGCAGGGGATAGATCTGTTGGAGAGACTTCATATTTTGCAACCCTCAACTACATCCACACAAGCTCGGGAACACTCTCCACCTTTAAATGTAACAGCTCAAGAATGGAGACCAACTTCTGGCCACATGTCGGAACCTCTAAGAAGAAAGGACATTCCTGGACAGCAGAACAGATGAGTGCATTGTTTTTTGTTTTTTTTTGTAACTGCTTTCTGATATTGCATTTTATGTGTCCAGAATTCTAGTCGTGGTCTGTAAACACTCACATATGGACTCTTAGTTTTGTTCTCAAACTTGTTAAATTTGTTCTAAATTACACTATATATATTGCAGAAGTTTATGGTCCTCCCAGCTTGAACTTTGAACTTTGAGGACTTTATCTGACATAAATATGTTATGATGCTTTAGATTGTTACATGCATTAAGTTGTATAGGGTATTGTATTTCTAGACTATTTATTATTGTAAGCCCTGGGTTAAACAAAAATTGATACCAGTGAAAGTCTGTATGCTATAGCTTGTCTAGATATAGCTCAACACACAATTAGATGTTCTATTTTAGACATAGATTTGTACACAGCTCTGTGGAATTCTTCAGACTTTTATTATTAAACAAATTAATTTTGAAGCTGAAGAATGGAGCCCTGCTTCTGGCCTATACCAGAATCCATAAGTGGAAAGGACGCGTCTAGACAGCGAACCAGATTAGTATAGTCCTTTCTTTTTGTCTTAGGGATTTTTTGACACCAAGTAATATATGTTCCATTTATTGTTATAAATTCATCCTGTATTTGTATATTATTATGCTCCTGTTAGGCTATATAGGATGTTAGATTTCTAGTCTAGTCACAAATATGTGCTCTAGGTTAAAACTTAATTTGTGTCAATGTTATGTTATAAGCTCTACTTTACTTATTTATAAATCCCCAAACAAATGAGTGATAAACATTAGAAGCAGATTTAGCTACAGCCTTGAGGAGCCCATTAGTCTTGTATTATTAAATCAATACTTTGTGATGCTCTTTCTCCCTTTCTTGAATTGAAATGTTAGCTATCAGTTTGATTCACACAGGCTAGTATATGCTTATTTAGACCTACTATATATATAATTGTAAGCGTGGCAGAGCTGTGCCTCCAAATAACCTATAGAGGTAATGAACACCTTTCCTTTTCTAACCCTGCTTCATACGACAGATTAGTTAGTTACCCACTACACTACCTTAGATGAGTACATACCCTTGTCACCTAGACTCTTGTAGACATATTTTACCCCATGTTTTCAATACATTTTGTTATTTATATTTGGGGGGCAGTGTGCCTGTCTCTCCTCATTTTGCCTAAATTCACTATTATTCTTACCTACCACCCCAATACTATTGTTTGCATCCTTGAAGAGAACCCCATCAAGTAAAAATCTTGTATTCTCTTATAAGCTAAGAATTATAGCCCCACAAAAAATTTAAAAATTTAAGATCTTAGACGCTTAAGCCCGCCCTCCCACTCTATCTTCTCCTTCCTTCTCCCTTTTTCTTCCCCCTTCCCCTATTTATTCCCTCCCTTCTCCCCTATTCCCCTACATTAATCTGAGAGATAAACTTACGGACCAATAACGCTTGCTGGACGTTGGGACAGAGGAAGAGGAAATTCCCCCCCCCTTTTTTTTTCCCATTCTCACCCTCTCACCCTCCCATCCTGCCTTCCAAATATAGTTGTGCACTATAACGGCCATCATGGATCTTACATTCCTCACCCATAATGTACAGGGACTCAATTCGCCCACAAAAAGAAGTTTACTCCTACATAATCTCAGAAAGTTCAGAACTCATGTGGCATTTCTACAAGAGACTCATTGGGTCACCCCTACGAGATTCCCATTGAAAAAAATTTCCACAGTTTTTGAGTCTTCTTTCCAATTCTGATTAAGGACACTTTAACAGTAGAGACGCTCCATGTTGAAAGTGACCCTGAGGCTAGATATGTGGTGGCGATCTGCAGACTTAACAGTGAGATTTACACGCTCGCCAACATTTATGCTCCTAACACTCATCAGATCCCATTTCTCAGGAAAATCCTGGGTCTAGTGATGGAGATCAAGAGAGGTACTCTAATTCTAGGTGGGGATTTTAATTTGGTGTGGGACCCAGCTATAGACAGGTCAAGTGATAAATCTTACACTCCTACTCGTAATACTAGTTCACTAGCTCATTCTTTTTTTGTTCTCTGATAGCCCAGCATGGTCTCTACAATGTCTGGAGGGCATTAAGACCCTCTGATAGAGATTTTACTTTCTTTTCCAACCCGCATCGGTCGTTCTCTCGCATTGACCATTTTTTCGCTGAATCACAGACACTAGATGCTATATACAGTTCTAGCATAAAATTGACAGCATGGTCAGACCATGACCCTGTACTGATGCTATTAAAATGGCCCTATTAAGGCCCCAGATATTGCCTGGAGATATGATGACTGGTTTATAAGGGACCCTATATCCCAGCAGAAATTTAAGGAACAAATTATAGAATTTATATCAGCCAACGATGATGATCAAGCTCCTATTCAGTATGTATGGGCTTCGCTTAATGCATTCGTCAGAGGTATCTGTTTGAAATAAGCCTCAGCTATACGAGGGAATATGTGCAAATCCATGGCAGAACTGACATGCTTATACAGAACCATCTCCGATTCCCAAAAAAATACTCCCACTACTACTGGACTAGTGCAGCTTAAAGAAGTCCGTGCTGACATCAAACGATTAGA
Organism: Bombina bombina; assembly: GCF_027579735.1. NCBI lineage: Eukaryota > Metazoa > Chordata > Amphibia > Anura > Bombinatoridae > Bombina > Bombina bombina. Next base: position 582,659,678 of record NC_069503.1, on the reverse strand, counting down.
ATACCTAAAAACTCAATGAATGTTGAGTAGATTTCGCAGGATATTCTTTTCCCAAAATAATAAAGCTAACGCCCTCCTGGTGAGCAAACATAGACAGAGAAGAGCTCAGAAATGAATCTCTACGATTCAGTCTGGTAATACCACGGTTAATTCACCTAAAGATATTGGAGAGGCGTTTCGCTCCTACTATGCGGACTTATACAATTTGAAATACACACAAGAAGAATGTGTCAATAAGGAATGTAGTAGTGAGGACTACTTAAGATCTCTACAACTTCCCCAGTTGAATTCAGAGCAGATTGATCGCTTGAAGGCTTCTCTTACCATGCAAGAACTCGTAAAAGCCATTAAGCAGGCTAAACCGAATAAATCCCCGGGACCTGATGGTTTTACCGGGAAGTTCTTTAAGACCTTCTCTGATGTCCTTAGCCCCATCTTGTTTAGGACCTTTAATGATTTTGCCTCCTCAGGAGCAATTTTGGAAGAATACTTACGCGCTGATATTGTCACTATTCTCAAACCAGACAAGGATCCTCGCTCCTGCCAGAGCTACAGGCCCATCTCTTTAATCAATTCTGACATCAAGCTGTACTCAAAGATCTTAGCGAACAGATTGGCATAAGAAATTCCGAGTATAGTACACAAGGATCAGGTTGGGTTTGTGCCGGGCAGAGAGGGACCAGATAACACACAACGTATTCTATCGGTGTTATATGAGGCAAAGAGACTCAATATTCCCCTCCTGGCCCTGTCGCTCGACGCTGAAAAGGCGTTTGACAGGGTCCGGTGGGATTTCCTATGGGACGCATTGAAAACTTTTGGCCTGCCTCAACAGTTCATCTCAGCAACCCGGGCGCTATACTCTCATCCAGTAGCGAGAGTTAGAGGAGAGGGATTTACCTCACAGACCTTTGCTATTACAAATGGGACCCCCAGGGGTGCCTGTTATCCCCCCTATTGTTCATGCTTGCCATTGAACCTTTGGCCCAGGCTATTAGAAATAGTCAGGTAGTCACGGGGATGCTGTTTGGCAACTCTCAGCATAAAATAGCGTTATTTGCAGATGACGTGACTCTTTTGTTAACTTCACCCATGACATCTATGCCGGCGGTCTTTGATATTATTTCCATTTTCAGTATGCATAGCTGGTACAAGCTTAATTTCATGAAGACGGAGGTTCTACATATTAATATCCCACAACGTGACCTTAATATATTAACTCGCAGATACCCGTTTAAATGGTCATCCCAAACCCTTAAACACCTTGGTGTATATTTAAGTTCTGATTTAGATATAGTCATCTCTAAAAATTTCTTAGAAAGAATTCCAAATTTCCAGAGGACTCTGGATGGCTGGGAGTTCAGAGAATTGTCCTGGACCGGAAGGATAGTGGCAATTAAAATGGCCTTTTTACCTAAACTGACATATTTATTCTGTGCTTACCTCTCACAATCAATAGATCCATCCTGAACAGGTTACAGAGCATGATATCTAACTATGTTTGGAGAGGAGAATGACCTCGCACAGCTATGACGACGATCATGAAACCCATACACAGAGGAGGCCTTTCCTACCCTAGTTTACTACTGTATTATGATGCTGCCCGCCTCTCCAACTTAGCAAATTGGTCTGCTCCGGAGACCAGTTTTCGATGGCAGGAGGTCGAGCAGTCTCTACTACCTAAGGGTATCTATCTGATAGACTTACCCTGTATTCCCCCACATCTGCGAAAAAACTTGCGTATTGATCACCTGCTGATCATGATGAAACTTACACATTGGGATACTAAACAACATTGGCCCGAGCTCTCCCCACATCCTTCTTATATCCACAAAATTCGTACTGTACTAATTTGTCTCCCTGAGACCCATCTCTCTATGTGGAGTGACACGGCAGATCTCCCAATTTCGGTACTTTATCGGAGAGGTAAGTTGTTAGACTTCCAGTGCGCTGCAAGGGAATTTAATCTCCCACAAATACTAAATTTTGAGTATCTTCGTCTAGTTTCCTTCCTAGTGTCTTGGAAGCTGGATGGACGTAGTCTTAGAACACCCACTAAGTGGGAAAACCGATGGTTACGAGGCAGACCTCTTAGAGGATCTCTATCCTTTCACTATAAAACCCTAACTATACCTCCAACTCTGACCAAACACAATCAATATTATGTGTGGGATAGGGACTTACATACTACCACTTCTCCAGAAGATTGGTTTTGAGAACTAGTGAACACTAAGAAATTATTACACTGCGCTACTCTTTCGGAGATTTATTACAAGGTCGCTGTTCGATGGCATCTGGTCCCCACCACACTACACAAATTTTATAAATCTTCTCCCTTATGCTGGAGAGAGTGTGGTAATCTTGGCACATATATACATATCTGGTGGGAGTGTCCTAAGATATGAAATTTGTGGAGACAAGTGTTTCAAACGCTTAGGGACATGAGTATTGTAGTGCAAATGTTGCCCTCTTTGGCTATTCTTCATCATGGAGCGTCTGAGATCAGTGAAACAGAGAGATCACTTATGATCTATATGTTGGTAGTAACTAAGCTAGTACTTGCCAGGGATTTGAAGCAAGTATCCCCGCCCTCATATTCAAAAATGATAACCACTATGGAATATATTAAAGAAATGGAGTTATATGCCTTCAAAATGCTGAATAAGCTTGAAGGAAAGAAAAAACAGAAGCGCCACATGGCCCAATATTGTTTGGTCCAAAACTTGTAGATCTTGAAATAAGAAACGGACTCACATTTAGAAGAGCACCTCAATCAGTGCTATAGAGGCAGTCTGGGATCTATTCGGTCACCCAGAAGACCAACTTCCCGCACATGAACTGATGTCTATGTGGACAGAGAAGAGACACAGGTGCCTATATGGCCTAGTATTGTTGGTACAAGGTGACAGGATCAGATAATGATAAGAGTGGTACTCACAATATATAAAGCACCTCTTTTGATGCTATAGGAGCATGAAGGGATCAATTCAGTCACCCAACAGACTTGTAGCAAGGCATCCAAGTAGATTCAGTAATTCAGAGGGTCCCACATTGGTCCGAATGGTGATTATCCTCAAATAAAAAGTAGAAAAATCCCAAAGAAAGAGCAGCAAGTGTTCAAATGCTAAAAATGACTTTAATAAAAATTATAAAAATACAGGCAACGCGTTTCTCAGCCAATGGCTGTTTCATCAGGCTTCAATGAATTGATCCCTTCATGCTCCTATAGCATCAAAATAGGTGCTTTATATATTGTATGTACCACTCTTATCATTATCTGATCCTGTCACCTTGTACCAACAATTCTAGGCCATTAAGGCACCTGTGTCTCTTCTCTGTCCACATAGACATCAGTTCCTGTGTGGGAAGTTGGTCTTCTGGGTGACCAAATAAATCCCAGACTGCCTCTATAGCACTGATTGAGGTGCTCTTCTAAATGTGAGTCCGTTTCTTATTTCAAGATCTACAAGTTTTGGACCAAACAATATTGGGCCATGTGGCGCTTCTGTTTTTTCTTTCCTTTATAGATTGCTGTTCCTGGGTCCTGGTCTGGATCTTCACAGATAGCTGCCTCCTTTCCTCTCCAGAGACTTTACATAATATCTTTATTGCCTTTATATTTGTCTATCTTAGGCAATGACACACACTTATATTAATTAATTGTATTACGTTTTAATTGTTTCACAATTTTTATTGTATTTTTTGTTGTTGATATATACTTATGGATTAATATGTGATATTGATTACTAATATCACTAGCTTATTGTAATTTTGTGATCACTTGGGTCACTCACAATTGACACTATATTATTGGTAATTATTGTTTACATTCACATATTTATATTTACCCCTTTCACAAATTATATTAGATTTTTGACACATTAGAAGACATAGTCTCTAGTGTCTATATATATTTTATTTAATCAACCAGTAGGGCGCCCCCTCATTTTTTTGTTTATTTTTTTGTTATTTTTTTGTTATTTTTTTGTTGAATAAGCTTGACCTTTACTTTAGTATTTGGACAATATGGGATTCCTACCAAACTAGAACTAGAGAAACCAGAAAGGGGAACAGCTTAACTAGATAAAGCCACTCCTCTCTTTATTACCGAACTAATCCCCTCCTTTTGATCTTACCTTCCCCTATTTCCCCCTCTCCCCCTCCCTCCCTCCTTTTTTTTTTTTTTTCTTCCTCTTCCTCGATGTTCATGCAACTCCTCAATACAGTTGAGGAGTAATTTATATAGTACTTGAATATTTCTTATGGTAGTCATTATCACTGTTTTTAAGATACCAATATCAATAGTCATCAACCGTAAAATTAACTATTAAATACTTAATACCTAGCATTTCTCCCTTCCCCCTCCTCACCCTCCCCTTCCCCTCTATTCTCTCCTTTCTGACACACAATACATTGATACACTAGAATCTTAGCACCACTTTGATCTCTTTTTCTGAGACTGCTATAAAGCGGTGTTTACCCGCTGAAGTCAGTCAAATGGAAGGTCTTCTTCACGTCTAAGACAAGGTGTCAAAATCTTTAGAATATGTCATATAATAGAACAATGTTATTGTGGTTCTATATTTATGTATTTTGTTTTCTTTTTATGGTTATCATTCACATATTTCTACTGCCTATAACAATTGGTACATTTGAACCATCGCATTATGACCATGTTATCATGCAATCTCTGTTATGGAAGTGAAGACGTATCTTTTGGATTTGAGCTTCTGACTGTAACTAATTCATCTTGTTTATATCACAACTTATCTTGTTTTACTTCCCTGTTGTAACTACGTTTAGAATCTCAATAAAATAAATATTTATAATAAAAAAAATAATCAAAACTATATATTGTTACAAAAACACTCCCAGGTGGGCTATATAAATGGATCTTCTACAAAACATTTATGCAAAGAAAAATGTGGTGTATAATGGCCCTTTAACAACACTTTTTCAATAACATTCCTTTTTTATTTTTATACTCTGACTCTATAATAATTCTTGGGAATAGGACATTTTAAACATTGTGTTAAAGGGATACTAAATCCAATTTTTTCTTTCATGGTTCAGATAGAGCATGGAATTTTAAGCAACTTTCTGATTTACTTCTATTATCAATTTTTCTTCGGTCTCTTGCTATCTTTATTTGAAAAAGCAGGACTCTAAGCTAAGGAGCTGGCCCATTTTAGATTCAGCACCCTGGATAGTGCTTGCTGATTGGTGTATACATTTAGCCACCAACCAGCAAGTGCAACCCAGGTGCTGAACCAGAAATAGGCAGGCTCCTAAGGTTTCGTTCTTGTTTTTCAAATAAAGATAGCAAGAGAAAAAATAAAAATTTGATAATAGGAGTCAATTAGAAAGTTGCTTAAAACTGCATGCTCTATCTGAATCATGGAAGAAAATATGTGGGTTTAGTGTCCCTTTAAACATGAACACTGTACCCATTTTCCTCTGCTCCATTTAAAGGAGGGGATATGAAAAATATATCATACTCATTTTATGAAAATGCTAAATAAACAGGAAAGAGAAAGTTTGTCTGGGCCAATAAATACTGCTAAGAGAACATTATACTGTAATTATTTTTAATTTGAATTTAATTTTAGTTTTAAGAATAAACAGTTTTACATAATCTGCCTCATGTAAAAACATATTTATACATTTTTTTATGTTTTATTACTGCATTTTTAATATGGTTGAAATATTTTTGGTTAATTAGATGTGGATTAAATACATTGAAACTAAATACATGTAATGTATAACATAATTTAAAAGTTATAGGGAAAGTAAGGACAAAACTAAACTTTCATTATTCAGATTGCATATAATTTTAAACAACTTTCCAATTTACTTTTTTTATCTAATTTATTTTGCTCTATTGTTATTGTTTGTTTAATTGTTTAGCTTTAATTCTGAATTTGATTTAAATAATTATTGTGTGTACAAGTGTTTATTAATTTGCTGCTGGTATGATTTAATAGCAAAAAGTATGCTGAACTGTGCTAGACTATTTTACAACTTGATGAGGATATACGGTTAGTGAAGCTAGTATCTCTCTTCAGTAATTAGGATTTGCTTACATTCGGCCAGATTCCGAGATTTGCGTTATGAGGGGTGCGGTGCTAACTTGCACGTTATTGTCACCGCTCACTTACCTACAGCGCTGGTATTACAGGTTTTCAGAAACCCGGCGTTAAAAGGTAAGAAGTGAGCGTAGAACAAAATTAAGCTCCATATCGCACTCCAATACCAGCGCTGCTTAAGTCAGCGGTGAGCTGGTTGTACGTGCTCGTGCACGATTTCCCCATAGACATCAATGGGGAGAGCCGGCTGAAAAAAAGCCTAACACCTGCAATAAAGCAGCATAAAGCTCAGTAACGCAGCCCCATTGATTCCAATGGGGAAACAAAATTTATTTTTACACCTAACACCCTAACATAAACCCAGAGTCTAAACACCCCTAATCTTACGTTTATTAACCCCTAAACTGCTGCCCCCAACATCGCCAACACCTACATTATACTTATTAACCCCTAATCTGCCGCTCCTGACATCGCCGGCACCTACATTATACTTATTAACCCCTAATCTGCTGCCCCCAACATCGGCGACACCTACATTATATTTATTAACCCCTAATCTGTTGCCCACAACATCGCCAACACCTACATAATGTTATTAACCCCTAATCTGCCGCCCCCAATGTCGCCGCCACTATAACATATTAACCCCTAAACTGCCGTACTCCCGCATCACAAAAACACTAGTTAAATATTATTAACCCCTAATCTGCCGCCCCTAACATCGCCGCCACCTAACTACATTTATTAACCCCTAATCTGCTGCCTCCAACGTCTCCGCCACTATATTATATTTATTAACCCCTAAACCTAAGTCTAACCCTAACACCCCCTAACTTAAATATAATTAAAATAAATATAAATAAAACCTACAATTATTACCTAAATTATTCCTATTTAAAACTAAATACTTACCTGTAAAATAAACCCTAAGCTAGCAACAATATAACTAATAGTTACATTGTATCTAGCTTAGGGTTTGTTTTTATTTTCCAGGCAAGTTTGTATTTATTTTAACTAGGTAGAATAGATACTAAATAGTTATTAACTATTTAATAACTACCTAGCTAAAATAAATACAAATTGACCTGTAAAATAAAACCTAACCTGTCTTACACTAACACCTAACCTTACACTACAATTAAATAAATTCCATAAATTAAAAACAATTAACTAAATTCAAAACAATTAGCTAAATTACAAAAAACAACAAACACTAAATTACAGAAAATAAAAAACAAATTACAAGATCTTTAAACTAATTACACCTAATCTTATAGCCCTATCAAAATAAAAAAGCCCCCCCCCCCAAAAAAAAAAACCCCTAGCCTACACTAAACTACCAATAGCCCTTAAAAGGGTCTTTTGCTGGGCATTGCCCCAAATAAATTGTCTCTTTTTCCTGTTAAAAAAATACAAACAACCCCCCCAACAGTAAAACACACCACCCGCACAACCAACCCCCCAAATAAAACCCTAACTAAAAAAATCTAAGCTTCTCATTGCCCTGAAAAGGGCATTTAGCTCTATTGCGGCCCAAAGCCCTAACCTTAAAAATAAAACCCACCCAATACACCCTTAAAAAATCCTAACACTAACCGCCGAAGATCCACTTACCGGGAGAAGTCTTCATCCAAGCTGCAAGATGTCCTCAACGAAGTCGGCAAAAGTGGTCCTCCAGATGGGCGAGGGCCTCGGTTTAGGGGTTAATAGGTAGTTTATGGGTGTTAGTGTACTTTTTAGCACTTTAGCACTTTAGTTATGAGTTTTATGCTACAGCGTTGTAGTGTAAAACTCATAACTACTGACTTTAAAATGCGGTACGAATCTTGATGGGGTAGGGTGTACAGCTCCCTTTTTGGCCTCCCAAGACAAGCTCGTAATACCGGCGCTATGGAAGTCCCATAGAAAAAAAGACTATACGTAATTTGGGTAAGTACATTTGTGGTAAGGCCAAAAAAGTGTGCAGTGCCCCTAAATCTGCAAGACTCGTAATACCAGCGGTAGTAAAAAAGCAGCGTTATGAGGCTTAATGCTGTTTTTTTACTCCTAACGCAAGACTCGTAATCTAGCCGATTGTTCATATGTATTTTACATGTTAAGGTTTACATTTTGAGCCAAGCTCATTTCTATTATACTACTCATGTGTTACAACAATGTTAGTGGATAGGTTTAATTGATGTTATTATATTAGGAGTGCATATTGTCATTTTCTTTCAGCCTGTAAACGGTTAAAAGACCAGGAAACTGTAGGTTTCGCAATAATGCTGTGGCTTGAAATAGCGCTCCTTAGCATGAAAGGCTATGATTATGAGGGTATATATATATATATATTGCTTGTTTTGAGCTTACCATCATCACCTTCATAACCAGCCATTTCAATTTCATTTTTGCACGCAGTATTATTTTTACATTCAACTTGCAATAAGCGTGTTACCCAATGTGCAAAAGTCGAGCAGAGTTAGCGTGCTAGCGGGATCGGTAATTACTGCTCCACTCGTTATCTAGCCCGTGGTGTTTTGTGTCCCCTTCAATTGTTTGTTTTTACTATTAACCAATTAGTTCAGAGATACAGTATGCGTATTTAAGGCTTATGCACACAGGGCAATTAAGATCTTTGATAAGGGCTGGTTAGGCTGAAACACACCAATTCTACTGAATTTTAGAATGTTTTTACATGGATTTATAAGAGCACAATAAAGTATTTACTTTTTATTTTCAGTTGCTGCTTTTTTAGAATAAGTTTGAGTAGTATATTTATTTAGCATGCGCACAGTGAAATAACTGAAATAAAAAAAATCTAAAAATAAAAATGATATGAAAATATTAGTAGTTTTTTGTAACTGCATCTTAATATTTTATTATTTTACTTGGAATATTTGGAATACTCAAGTAGAGCAAATAAATAACAGATAAATAACTTGTAAGTATGGATTCTCCCCAGTAGTCAGTTGGCAACAAAGGAGTAGGAAGAATTTTTTTAAAAACATTCTTTCTACCTGGGATAAACATCTATTTTTGTTTGTTAAATATCAACTAATCCACAAGAAAAAAAAACTTTGCTACAAAATAAATGAAACATTCAAGATTTGATTAAAATGAATAGTAGATTAACCCCTTCAGCCAAAAAGATGTATATATACGCTGTGCGGTACTTTGACTATCATACCACACAGCGGCCTAGATTTAGAGTTCGGCGGTAGCCGTCAAAACCAGCGTTAGAGGCTCCTAACGCTGGTTTTGGCCGCCCGCTGGTATTTGGAGTCAGTGATTAAAGGGTCTAACGCTCACTTTACAGCCGCGACTTTTCCATACCGCAGATCCCCCTACGCCATTTGCGTAGCCTATCTTTTCAATGGGATCTTTCTAACGCTGGTATTTAGAGTCGTTTCTGCAGTGAGCGTTAGAGCTCTAACGACAAGATTCCAGCCGCCTGAAAAAAGCAGGAGTTAAGAGCTTTCTGGCTAACGCCGGTTTATAAAGCTCTTAACTACTGTACCCTAAAGTACACTAACACCCATAAACTACCTATGTACCCCTAAACTGAGGTCCCCCCACATCGCCGCCACTCGATTAAAATTTTTAACCCCTAATCTGCCGACCGCCACCTACGTTATACTTATGTACCCCTAATCTGCTGCCCCTAACCCCGCCGACCCCTATATTATATTTATTAACCCCTAACTTGCCCCCCACAACGTCGCCGCCAGCTACTTACAATAATTAACCCCTAATCTTCCGACCGCAAATCGCCGCCACCTACGTTATCGCTATGTACCCCTAATATGCTGCCCCTAACATCGCCGACCCCTATGTTATATTTATTAACCCCTAATCTGCCCCCCACAACGTCGCCGACACCTGCCTACACTTATTAACCCCTAATCTGCCGAGCGGACCTGAGCGCTACTATAATAAAGTTATTAACCCCTAATCCGCCTCACTAACCCTATCATAAATAGTATTAACCCCTAATCTGCCCTCCCTAACATCGCCGACACCTACCTTCAATTATTAACCCCTAATCTGCCGACCGGAGCTCACCGCTATTCTAATAAATGTATTAACCCCTAAAGCTAAGTCTAACCCTAACACTAACACCCCCCTAAGTTAAATATAATTTTTATCTAACAAAATAAATTAACTCTTATTAAATAAATGATTCCTATTTAAAGCTAAATACTTACCTGTAAAATAAATCCTAATATAGCTACAATATAAATTACATTTATATTATAGCTATTTTAGGATTAATATTTATTTTACAGGCAACTTTGTAATTATTTTAACCAGGTACAATAGCTATTAAATAGTTAAGAACTATTTAATAGTTACCTAGTTAAAATAATAACAAATTTACCTGTAAAATAAATCCTAACCTAAGATATAATTAAACCTAACACTACCCTATCAATAAAATAATTAAATAAACTACCTACAATTACCTACAATTAACCTAACACTACACTATCAATAAATTAATTAAACACAATTGCTACAAATAAATACAATTAAATAAACTATCTAAAGTACAAAAAATAAAAAAGAACTAAGTTACAGAAAATAAAAAAATATTTACAAACATAAGAAAAATATTGCAACAATTTTAAACTAATTACACCTACTCTAAGCCCCCTAATAAAATAACAAAGACCCCCAAAATAAAAAATTCCCTACCCTATTCTAAAATACAAAAATTACAAGCTCTTTTACCTTACCAGCCCTGAACAGGGCCCTTTGCGGGGCATGCCCCAAAGAATTCAGCTCTTTTGCCTGTAAAAAAAAACATACAATACCCCCCCCCAACATTACAACCCACCACCCACATACCCCTAATCTAACCCAAACCCCCTTAAATAAACCTAACACTAATCCCCTGAAGATCTTCCTACCTTGTCTTCACCATCCAGGTATCACCGATCCGTCCTGGCTCCAAGATCTTCATCCAACCCAAGCGGGGGTTGGCGATCCATAATCCGGTGCTCCAAAGTCTTCCTCCTATCCGGCAAGAAGAGGACATCCGGACCGGCAAACATCTTCTCCAAGCAGCATCTTCTATGTTCTTCCATCCGATGACGACCGGCTCCATCTTGAAGACCTCCAGCGCGGATCCATCCTCTTCTTCCGACGACTAGACGACGAATGACGGTTCCTTTAAGGGACGTCATCCAAGATGGCGTCCCTCGAATTCCGATTGGCTGATAGGATTCTATCAGCCAATCGGAATTAAGGTAGGAATTTTCTGATTGGCTGATGGAATCAGCCAATCAGAATCAAGTTCAATCCGATTGGCTGATCCAATCAGCCAATCAGATTGAGCTCGCATTCTATTGGCTGATCGGAACAGCCAATAGAATGCGAGCTCAATCTGATTGGCTGATTGGATCAGCCAATCGGATTGAACTTGATTCTGATTGGCTGATTCCATCAGCCAATCAGAAAATTCCTACCTTAATTCCGATTGGCTGATAGAATCCTATCAGCCAATCGGAATTCGAGGGACGCCATCTTGGATGACGTCCCTTAAAGGAACCGTCATTCGTCGTCTAGTCGTCGGAAGAAGAGGATGGATCCGCGCTGGAGGTCTTCAAGATGGAGCCGGTCGTCATCGGATGGAAGAACATAGAAGATGCCGCTTGGAGAAGATGTTTGCCGGTCCGGATGTCCTCTTCTTGCCGGATAGGAGGAAGACTTTGGAGCACCGGATTATGGATCGCCAACCCCCGCTTGGGTTGGATGAAGATCTTGGAGCCAGGACGGATCGGTGATACCTGGATGGTGAAGACAAGGTAGGAAGATCTTTAGGGGATTAGTGTTAGGTTTATTTAAGGGGGTTTGGGTTAGATTAGGGGTATGTGGGTGGTGGGTTGTAATGTTGGGGGGGGGGTATTGTATGTTTTTTTTTACAGGCAAAAGAGCTGAAATTCTTGGGGCATGCCCCGCAAAGGGCCCTGTTCAGGGCTGGTAAGGTAAAAGAGCTTGTAATTTTTGTATTTTAGAATAGGGTAGGGAATTTTTTATTTTGGGGGTCTTTGTTATTTTATTAGGGGGCTTAGAGTAGGTGTAATTAGTTTAAAATTGTTGTAATATTTTTCTTATGTTTGTAAATATTTTTTTATTTTCTGTAACTTAGTTCTTTTTTATTTTTTGTACTTTAGCTAGTTTATTTAATTGTATTTATTTGTAGCAATTGTGTTTAATTAATTTATTGATAGTGTAGTGTTAGGTTAATTGTAGGTAATTGTAGGTAGTTTATTTAATTATTTTATTGATAGGGTAGTGTTAGGTTTAATTATATCTTAGGTTAGGATTTATTTTACAGGTAAATTTGTAATTATTTTAACTAGGTAACTATTAAATAGTTCTTAACTATTTAATAGCTATTGTACCTGGTTAAAATAAATACAAAGTTACCTGTAAAATAAATATTAATCCTAAAATAGCTATAATATAAATGTAATTTATATTGTAGCTATATTAGGATTTATTTTACAGGTAAGTATTTAGCTTTAAATAGGAATCATTTATTTAATAAGAGTTAATTTATTTCGTTAGATAAAAATTATATTTAACTTAGGGGGGTGTTAGTGTTAGGGTTAGACTTAGCTTTAGGGGTTAATACATTTATTAGAATAGCGGTGAGCTCCGGTCGGCAGATTAGGGGTTAATAATTGAAGGTAGGTGTCGGCGATGTTAGGGAGGGCAGATTAGGGGTTAATACTATTTATGATAGGGTTAGTGAGGCGGATTAGGGGTTAATAACTTTATTATAGTAGCGCTCAGGTCCGCTCGGCAGATTAGGGGTTAATAAGTGTAGGTAGGTGTCGGCGACGTTGTGGGGGGCAGATTAGGGGTTAATAAATATAACATAGGGGTCGGCGATGTTAGGGCAGCAGATTAGGGGTACATAGGGATAACGTAGGTGGCGGCGGTTTACGGAGCGGCAGATTAGGGGTTAAAAGTGTAATGCAGGGGTCAGCGATAGCGGGGGCGGCAGATTAGGGGTTAATAAGTGTAAGGTTAGGGGTGTTTAGACTCGGGGTACATGTTAGAGTGTTAGGTGCAGACGTAGGAAGTGTTTCCCCATAGGAAACAATGGGGCTGCGTTAGGAGCTGAACGCTGCTTTTTTGCAGGTGTTAGGTTTTTTTTCAGCTCAAACAGCCCCATTGTTTCCTATGGGAGAATCGTGCACGAGCACGTTTTTGAGGCCGGCCGCGTCCGTAAGCAACTCTGGTATCGAGAGTTGCATTTGCGGTAAAAATGCTCTACGCTCCTTTTTTGGAGCCTAACGCAGCATTTGTTTGAACTCTCGATACCAGAGTTAAATTTATGGTGCGGCCAGAAAAAAACCCGCGGAGCGTTAACAGCCCTTTTACCGCCAAACTCCAAATCTAGCCGAGCGTATATATACACATCGGAGCTGCAGGAAGCTCCAGCAGTCTCGGCTGTTAAGTTACAGCCAAGTGCTGGAGTTTCTGAGCTTAAGGCATCTGCCCGCATATGGATCGCGCTCCAGTTCCATATGAAGGCAGATGCCAGATCATTACAGACGGTGACACTGTGTGAGTCGCCATCTGTAACGGTCATCTGCTGGTGTCGGTGGGTGGTGTGGGATGAAATCCAGGAGGAGGTTGCATCAGAGGGAGGAGGGCCCTACACTACAGAAAAAAACTAAAGGTGCAGGGAGGGATGGGGAGCTACACTACAGAAAAATGGTAGGGTAGGCGGTGGGAGGCTAACTAACTAGAGATTGCCGGGGGGAGGGGGTGGACCACTACCCTACAGAATAAAAAAAAAAAAAAAACTTAAAATAAATACAAAAATATTTTTAAAAAGTGGTTTATAGGTACTGGCAGACAGGGGGGATAATTAGAGAGCTGTTTGGGAGGGATCAGGGAGGTTGAAGGTAATGGGGGATCCTTCACTGCAGAAAATATAAAAAATATAAAAGAAAACATTTAATAATTTAAAAAAATACCTTAACTCTTAAAGCAGGCAGACTGTCTGCCAGTACCTAAGATGGTGGTGACCAGTGGAAGTGAGGGAGGAAAGAGAGCTTTTTGGAGGGGAATAGGTAGGGATCAAGGGGTGGGAAGTGTCAGTTGGGAGGGTAATCTCTACACTAAAGTTAAAATTAACCTTACAAGCTACCTATTTAATCAAAACAACAGGGTAGGTATAAGATACAACGCTCAAATCTCAAATGCTATTCCCAAAAGGTAAGTGCACCTCCTAACATCAAACCAAAATAGACAAAGAACAAGGGGATATGGGAACGTGCTGTAAAAAAAACAGCATATGAGAGGTAAAGAACTATATAAGGAATGTGGATTACACAAGAGTATAATAAAAGAGTTTATATTTGTTTATAATTGTATTACCATAAGCGATGCCGGCATCTGATACAAAATAAAATAGTACAATTAAAATAGGATAAGAATCAACATCAATTATAAAACATCAGTATGTAGTGCTGTAAGTAACTGAAAAAAATAATGATATGTTGCAAAATAACACAATGTTAAAATTGAAACAGAGTCAATGTTACCGTCCTTTTACAATCAGGCCAGTGATTAGGGTGTCTGATCCAGCTGTTTATATGAATGCAGGTATAACTTGGATAATTCCCTCTGCGTTGTTTATAAAACAGCGAAAAGCTTGCAAAATCTTCTGGCTTGTATCCAATGACTGTGAGTTAAATTTCAAAGACACATTCACAGCCGTATTTGCGGGATATCCCGTGCTGTGGACCGGTTCCGGTCAGGAGGTCAAGTTGCAGGAGTAATGATAAGCAACGACAGACTTCGTTTCTTTGAAGTTAAAATGAATCAAACTGCTTTTAACAGATGTGGGTCATGGGTGGGAATTACGCATATAGAGTCAATTCATATATTAAAGAGGCTCAATGCACCGCACCTACCGCATATGTAAGTCAAGCAGTTCTATTGCAGGTGAAGTTTGTAACAGCATCCATATTATTCAGATTCCAGTGCTGGACAGAAGAAAGTAGATCATGGGTATGATGGTATTTCCAAGAAAAAACTACTCTGTGAATTAGAGTTGGTCTCAACCACCTTACCTACTACTTAATTTCACAAGTTATGAGCAAATTTCTACGCGTTTCAGCCTAGTCAGGCCTTTATCAAGATGCTCATTATGGTGATCCAATCACAGAGAACCACAGTGTATTTAAATTCATGAAAGACCATAATGAGCATCTTGATAAAGGCCTGACTAGGCTGAAACGCGTAGAAATTTGCTCATAACTTGTGAAATTATATAGTTCTTTACCTCTCATATGCTGTTTTTTTACAGCGCGTTCCCATATCCCCTTGTTCTTTTTAAGCTACCTATTTAACCCTTCACTGTCGGGATTAATAGAAGCGTGGTGTGCAGCTGCAATTAGCAGCCTTCTAATTACCAAAAAGCAATGGCAAAACCATTGATGTCTGCTATTTCTGAACAAAGGGGATCCCAGAGAAGCTTTTGCAATTATTTGTGCCATGATTGCACAAGTGATATGTAATTAATTTCAGTGAGAAACCTAAAGATTGTAAAGAAGTTAACATTTTTTTTATATGATCGCATTTAGCGAGGAAATGGTGGCATGAAACATACCAAAATGGGCCTAGATCAATACCTTGGGATGTCTCTATTTCTGTTTAAATTTAATGATAACAAAACTTCTAAAAATTCTCCGGTATTTTGGGCAAGTTCTTCTCTGAAAGTCCTGGCTGTGAAGGGGTTACAATTTTTTTTAAAATATGTATTAATTTTGAAGGTTTTAGTGTAACATTAACGTGTTAATTAATAAAACTTGTATTGGAAAATACTAAGATAAGTAATAAGCAAACAGTATCATGAGGAAGTTTCTTCTAATTTTACTTGTTTCTTGAAGAAGAAAGTTTATCAAAATTTTCAAGGACAATAAATATTTTATAATGTCATCACCCGGGGGGGCGGAGCCCGCCTTGTATCTGAGCGGTCGCATACTGCATTAGCTCCGGACATATACCATCAATTTATTGATCTTTGACCGCTCAGTACAGCTCAATATGTAACTGAGATATGACATAGGCTTTAGGGAGATATAATAACTACTCTCCATATAGGAAGCAGCTCGACAAAAAGAGACCTCCACCACATATCTCTGCGAAAGCAACCGCAACAGCCCCTTGAGAGCAGCCATCTTGCTAACCACATGGCGCTCTTGCTATACTTACTATTTACTCAATTTGAGATCTGCTTAACAGACAGATATGGAGGAATCCTTGATCACCATTCAGAGCCTCCTAGAGGACCTAGTGATTAAGATGGACAAAGGATTTGCGGATCTCTCCAAGGTTTACAGTAGCATCTCCAATCATTCTATGCCACTGTGAAGGGAGGCTTCCCCTACATTTGGAGGAGTTATTGCACAAGATTTACTAAGTCAGTGCGGAACAGGTATGTCAGAGTCACAGGAAGTGATTCTTTACGATCCACAGCAGCTACCTAAGGGTAACACCATAAAACCGTTGGAGCCTGATTATCACACACCTAGAGAACCGGTGATAATTATGGTGTGATAGATTGGTCAGTAAGTGATCAGAACATGTTGACTACAACTGAAAGGACAGTGTTCCCATTGATGTACACCTCAAAACATATCGGACAGGTAACCTCCTCAGAAGGCGCAAAAGCGAGGATTTTCTGCGCTATTTTCTCCCTTAAAAACATGGGATCTGCAGAAGATTGTATATCGGTTTGTGCTAAGAGCCACAGAGACTCTTTTAGTGCTAATTTGAAAGTCGGAGTGGATTAAACTTGTTGTACTTTTACTCAGCAACCCAGACTGTATGCCTCAGTCATACCTTGGGTTTTCAGATTGTCCCCTTACCTTCACTGTACAGATACTTTATTATGTTGTCACTCAAGTGACTGAGTCCTGGATAAAGACCCTAAAGTCTGAGGATACTCTTAACAAAATGTTAAGCTCTACGATAAGCCATTCAATCATTAACCTTTTTCTTTTGCTCTAGTTCTATTTGGTCCCTCATTATTAGTTATATGACAGGGGCAGTTTAATACAGATCTATGCACCTTTGTAAAATATTTTACTTGCCTATTGTATTTCAACAAATGACTGGATTTAACATACTGTATATGTCATATATTTTGGCTTGGTTCATATATCTCGAGGCTTATTCTCTCTTAGGGGCTAATTAGAGAAACCAAGTGTAATGGATTTGTTCTCTGTACTATTATACAATATATAGTGAGGTTTCAGGGTAAAAAGTTTTTGTTATGTACTATACTATAAGATACTTCTCAATTACAATTAATAAAATTGGAACAGTTTTCAATACCACATATGCCCACAGAAAATAGGGTTTGGGTAATCAACTATCTATCTCCATCTGAAAGTTAAGGGTGATCCTAAATACAGTAACTTTGTCATACGGTATATTCTTCAGTTCTCAGTTATGTTTATTCCCTCAGTTGTGTATTTGTCTTATTTCCTAACATATTTTCCCTTAGAGCTCTATTGATCATACGCAGCACTTCTACACTTTATAGCTAAGTAGCAGGCCTATTTCAGGCACACCGTTTATACAAAGATGTCATAAAATGAAGTCCTATATTATGGTAACCCATGTCCGCTCCTATGGTGTTGTTTGAGTAGGTAATCATATAGCATTTGCAGCCAATTCATAAACAGCTTATTAATAGCTGAAACATGAAACCTTATGAAAGTACTTTATTAGGCTTATCGCATTACAAATGGGTTTATAAGGTAATATTTTACTATTTAATCTACATCTATGTGGCATATATGGATCTATTGTTACCCTGAATGACATCCATTAAGCTACCAGGTCTTTAATCTTCAGATTCTAGCTATAACTATGTTCAAACTATCATAGTAGGTTGCAGTTTGTTGGAAGCTTTACACAGGGTGGGGAGTGTTGTCTTCGTCCGGGACAGCATACTCTCTCTAGTACTACATATAAAAGCTCAATTATCTTTAAGAAGCCAGCTCAACTACTTATACAAGTATAGTCTGTTTTCTCATATTTAGCGGGTAGTATATGTTTGCTTGCACCTGTAGTGCAATAGAGTGAGTTAACACTACAGCAATGCTCTTACAGAGCACTTACTATTTTAGTTAACATGGATGTTTAATATACTCTGTTCCCAGACCTAACAATAATTATGCCTTCATATTTATCCTACATCAAAGATATAACATAGGTCAACATATTAGCTTGAACATATAATTAGGTCACCTACTACTAAAATGGAAGTTGTGGCATAGAGTGAGCAGCATTGTTACTTCCTCCTAAATAGTCTTATGCAGACAGCTTGGGCATAGGTTATTTTTCATCCTAGTTCAATGTTCTCTCTGGTACATTTAGATTGTAAAGTGACCGTATATGCATCGAATTGCTAAAGCCACAATTAATTTATGCTCTATTATTATCATTATTTAGTCACTACTGTATTATCTCACCTCTCCCCCCCCCCCCAATTGACTAAGATTTTCCTTAAAATAGAGAAAATACTCTATCATTTAGTCTTCATTCACCCACCTAGGTGAATATCTCAGCTGTATTAATCCGTTACAACTTTGTACAGCTAGCTCCCACCCATTACACTCTGGAGTATGATATAGGTTCCAATTTGAAGTAACATGATGGTTGACATGTTGGTTAGTCACATACATTGCACTTTACATTACACAAATTTTCATCACATAGCTAACTTCCACTGGAAACTAGTTAACCATCATATTTCTTTTCAAAGATTACATTTCCATCATAAGGTTCAATTGACAATATGACTATAGATTTTTTTACGGTCAATTCAATAAAATCAAGCATTTTTTCTTTTTCATCACCAACCATATTTACTAATAAGACTACATAAGTCAGTTTTTAAGACCTATCAGGTTCTTTTTGAATACAGATCTCTATTTCACATATGAAATTATTGTTTCATAGATCCGACTGGGAATTCTTTATACTGGTATTTAATTACATATTTTTATACCACAGACTTTATTGGTACAGATATACTTTCCTCTGTCTCATCGTACCGAGGATCCATTCAAACCAGATATACAAGTCAATTAAATATTTAATTTTTTCATGTATCATTGTTTGGTTATCAACAATTGATACCCGACATATTTGGACATAAAATATCAGATGTTACTATTTTTACATTACATTTTTTAATATACAAACATATTTGTTTCTCTTACTATTTCAAAAGCCAGTTCAATTGTCGACACTGATGACTCATACTATATTTTCATTATCACACATTCCCACTTATTTGGTTTTACATATACTCGCAATTTATCCGGTTTTATTAGGCAAATATTTGGATCATGTTTGAAGAAGCAATATACTTTTATGTGTATGCATACACTAAAATGCATGTTTTTATAGATACGTTTTTTTATTAATTAAAATATGAAAAATATAAGTATACATTGTTTCTAATATGAGCCTCCACTAGTATGTTATTTGAATATTTGTATTTTTTAAAGAATCGACCATTCCGATCAATTTGCACCAAACATTTAACACCTGTTACGGCTCCAGCCAAAGTAATTTTCCTTTCCTAAGACACATATGATGACATAAGAATGTTGTATTACTAAATGCCTTAAATAAAAAACTTTGATTTAAAAAAAAAAAAAAAAACGTCATCACCCTTATAAAAATATAGTGCACACTACTAGGTAGCTGCAAAGACCAAAACACATATAAATAAAACAAAATAGCATCTCTTATTTTATGGCCCCCATTTATTAAGTTTCTTAAGTGCCTTTAGGGCTGTCTTAAGTACCTTTGGGGCGGTTGTGTACAAATAGGGGGTGGGGTTTCACATGCAATTAGGTTGCCCATGGGTAGAAGCTCTGAAATGGCCACACAAAATGTTTTAGAGGTGTATTTGCATACATGGTCTATGTTCATTAAAGCTCTTTTCACAACTATTGTATAGTTCACTTCACCTGCAGTTTGCAGGGCACATATGTATTTTTATTTTAATATGTAATATCCTGTACAGCTAAGGGGATATTCAGTCAAAGTGAGATAGGGACACTAACATCTAGAAATGGAATGTAGCAATTACTTTCTATTAATGTTTGTTTCTAAATCTCACTCGCATTGTCGTGATTGTCACTTTCAATACAGAAATCTTTATAACCAGGCATAATTGGATCGCTCTTTCATGACCGTTTTGTCAAAAGGAACTGCTCCATCATAACTGAGTTTTCATATGGAATCATTGATTAATTACAAAGTAAAAGCATGGTTACAACTCTGCATTTTCCAGTTCTTGTGGCTACATTATTGAACTCACAAAGACATGATGCCATTAGAAAGCCTGGTCACAAAGGCATGTTTCCTCTTGTTTTTGCAACCACATTACAATGGAGCAGTTTCCAAGTTTACTATGGGGGGAACTGTTACAATCCTATTTTAGAAGATGAGATAAATTATGCCCACTTTCTTATTATAGAAAACTGTGGTCTTCTTCTTGATTTCAGAAGTACACATCACAAAACTGGAAAACGGTTCTTTTAAAATAAAAAAAAACAGTATTATTGAAAGAAATATTGGGCCAAATTCCAAGTGTAGTGCAAATGTTTGTACACGAGCGATAATGGGTTTATCGCAGTGTGTTTGCACTTGTCGTACTTACCGCTGGTAAATGCAATCACTTGAGCGCAATTGTGATTTATGCTAAAATGATTACCATGATTTCAGAGCTCTGTTTAACTGTTTCGTGAAACAAAAAAAAATGCACAAAACACATCAAAAATACATTACAAAGTACACTTTAACTCACAATAACACTAATAAAAATGATTAAAAACTAAAATATTACACACAAAACTTATAAGGGCTCAAATATAGGAGGTCTCAGGTGCTAGAAAAAAAGCATGGAAAGGGATTTAACATAGAAATACATACATTTGTATATATATATGTATAAATATACATTACCATGTATACATATATATTTATGTATTTATATGTGTATATATGTATTTAAAGACATATCTAAACACATAATTACATACATATACATGTCTAAAGATGTATATGTATATATATATATATATATATATATTTATATATATGTGTGTGTGTACATATGTATTTATTTATGTATTTATAGACAAATATACACATATAAACACATAAATACATATGTATACACACACACACACACACACATATATATATATATATACAGGGAGTGCAGAATTATTAGGCAAATGAGTATTTTGACCACATCATCCTCTTTATGCATGTTGTCTTACTCCAAGCTGTATAGGCTCGAAAGCCTACTACCAATTAAGCATATTAGGTGATGTGCATCTCTGTAATGAGAAGGGGTGTGGTCTAATGACATCAACACCCTATATCAGGTGTGCATAATTATTAGGCAACTTGCTTTCCTTTGGCAAAATGGGTCAAAAGAAGGACTTGACAGGCTCAGAAAAGTCAAAAATAGTGAGATATCTTGCAGAGGGATGTAGCACTCTTAAAATTGCAAAGCTTCTGAAGCGTGATCATCGAACAATCAAGCGTTTCATTCAAAATAGTCAACAGGGTCGCAAGAAGCGTGTGGAAAAACCAAGGCGCAAAATAACTGCCCATGAACTGAGAAAAGTCAAGCGTGCAGCTGCCAAGATGCCACTTGCCACCAGTTTGGCCATATTTCAGAGCTGCAACATCACTGGAGTGCCCAAAA
Organism: Bombina bombina; assembly: GCF_027579735.1. NCBI lineage: Eukaryota > Metazoa > Chordata > Amphibia > Anura > Bombinatoridae > Bombina > Bombina bombina. Next base: position 582,637,835 of record NC_069503.1, on the reverse strand, counting down.
GCACAAGGTGTGCAATACTCAGAGACATGGCCAAAGTAAGAAAGGCTGAAAGACGACCACCACTGAACAAGACACACAAGCTGAAACGTCAAGACTGGGCCAAGAAATATCTCAAGACTGATTTTTCTAAGGTTTTATGGACTGATGAAATGAGAGTGAGCCTTGATGGGCCAGATGGATGGGCCCGTGGCTGGATTGGTAAAGGGCAGAGAGCTCCAGTCTGACTCAGACGCCAGCAAGGTGGAGGTGGAGTACTGGTTTGGGCTGGTATCATCAAAGATGAGCTTGTGGGGCCTTTTCGGGTTGAGGATGGAGTCAAGCTCAACTCCCAGTCCTACTGCCAGTTTCTGGAAGACACCTTCTACAAGCAGTAGTACAGGAAGAAGTCTGCATCCTTCAAGAAAAACATGATTTTCATGCAGGACAATGCTCCATCACACGCGTCCAAGTACTCCACAGCGTGGCTGGCAAGAAAGGGCATAAAAGAAGAAAATCTAATGACATGGCCTCCTTGTTCACCTGATCTGAACCCCATTGAGAACCTGTGGTCCATCATCAAATGTGAGATTTATAAGGAGGGAAAACAGTACACCTCTCTGAACAGTGTCTGGGAGGCTGTGGTTGCTGCTGCACGCAATGTTGATGGTGAACAGATCAAAACACTGACAGAATCCATGGATGGCAGGCTTTTGAGTGTCCTTGCAAAGAAAGGTGGCTATATTGGTCACTGATTTGTTTTTGTTTTGTTTTTGAATGTCAGAAATGTATATTTGTGAATGTTGAGATGTTATATTGGTTTCACTGGTAAAAATAAATAATTGAAATGGGTATATATTTGTTTTTTGTTAAGTTGCCTAATAATTATGCACAGTAATAGTCACCTGCACACACATATATCCCCCTAAAATAGCTATAACTAAAAACAAACTAAAAACTACTTCCAAAACTATTCAGCTTTGATATTAATGAGTTTTTTGGGTTCATTGAGAACATGGTTGTTGTTCAATAATAAAATTAATCCTCAAAAATACAACTTGCCTAATAATTCTGCACTCCCTGTATATATATATAAGTGCATTTGAGCCCTTTGCAGTTAAGTACATAAAAACATGTAAAAACATATTTATACAATATTAATTTTTAATAAAGCTTTTAACTATGTATTTACTGTAAATATTTGTCATTCTTATGTTCTGCACATAGCAGAATGTTTTATGTATCTATAAATAGATATTCCTATCTATAACTTTATATAGCTATACCTATATAATCATCTATATATGTATAGATATATTGTACACAAAAAAAAACTATCCGATATATGTAGAAATATGTATTTATGAATAAGTAGAAGATATTATGGTATGTGAAGAACATTCAAATTTGAAATATCCATATTTTCTTGTCGGATTATATGTGATCAGGTTTGCGCAAGTGGGGCGTTAGTTTTTTTCCACTTCTTTTGCTCCATTGACTTCTGTTGTAAAATACATGAATGCGCATGCAATATTCTAATTTGGGCTTTTTGCGCTTGTTGTTTATATGCGTAAAAATGGTTTACTTTCAACTCATAATACGAGGGTAACCCGTCATGCGCAAAAAGCTTACTTCTAGTGCAATTAATGCTCTAGTCGGAGCATTAATTAGTGCTCCACTTGTAATCTGGTCCAATTTTATTAAAATTTTAAAAGTTTTAGTATAAACATTAAGCAAACATGTTCAGTATGTCCCTCATGTCTATATACAAACAGCATTCATATTGTTTATCAGTGATCAGGATGGAGAAGTAGTTAATCTCACACATTTAAATTAGTATTTCCCTTACACATAAAGAAGTTAATTAAAAAAACTGTACTGTAACTTTAAGAGATGTGAAAGGGCCATGGTATATGTCAGTTTTGGTTGGATTCTATACTGATAACAAGTACTTAACTGTTTCAGAATTTTGAGGAGATCATATCTTAACAAACAGCATTATAAAAACCAAGGAGCTAACAAAACAATTACTAAATGCTTCAATTCTTGTTTTAGCAAACAATATCGCAATTTTAAACATACCTGGGGTATCATTAAATGGAAAAAATATGGCACAAGTAGTTCTGCCCAGGGAGGTCGTGCACAACAACTCAGTGACTGGGCAAGAGGGACATAAGTCATTGAAGCAAACTAAATATCAATAGTAGCTCTGAAAGAACTTGAGAGATCCAATGCTGAGAGAGGACAAACCACCTATGAGAAAACTATAACCCAAATGCTCCATAAATTTGGGCATTATGGAAGCATGGTAAGAAGAAAACCACAGATGAAAAACAAAATAATTTGATTTAGAGTTTGCTAAACAGAAAGTGAGAGACACAGCAAACTTGATGATACCAAAGTTCAACTTTTTCATCTTAGTGTAAAGTAAAATCTATGATACAAAACTACACAATGAAGCACGGTGGTGGTTGCATCATATTGTGGGGATATTGGTTACCAAAGCTGGTCAGGACTGAGGGAATATGGGTGGAATTTAGCTATTCTAGAAGAAAAACTATTTCAGTTTGCAAGACACATGTAATACTCGTGGGATACTCCTCTATCAGAACGAACTCGGCCAGTAGTCTTGTTATCCCGGCATCGAGCCAGAATGATAGGGAATATCCCAGAGCAGATGGAGTTAGTAAGATGAGGAGAGCAGCACTCACCACAGGCAGGACAGTCCCCAGTGGCAACGGCAGAGCAGTCCAAGGCAAACCACTATAATGGTCAGGAAGGCAGGGTTTGGCAATGGTAAAGCAGTCCAAGGGCACACCACTAGAATGCTCAGGCAGGCAGGGTTCGGCAACAAAGAGGCAATCCAGATCAACAGGGGTTAATAAGCAGAGTAGTCAGGCAGGCAGGGTTCAGCAGCAATATATCAGTCCAGCAATTTAGGGGTTAAACAGGCAGAGTAGTCAGACAGGCAGAGTTCAGCAGCAGTATATCAATCCAGCAATTCAGGGGTATAACAGGCAGAGTAGTCAGACAGGCAGGGTTCAAACACATTAAGGCAATACAGTAGTAACAATCTATCACACCCCGGAGCATACAAAGAATCACCTATACTTGGGCAGTGATAGATCGTTACTAGTAGACTTACATAGGAGCAGTATTGGCGCCACAGGAATCCAGACCGGTAACTGAGAGGAGCGTTTGGCGATGACGTCAGCGCCGCACACATCCGACCTGACATAGTCCCTGGCAACGAGCAGGGAAGGAGATGCTGCACCCCTAGCAACGACTAGAATATTGCGGCATGACAACACCAGAGACTGTGACAGAGGTTTACCTTCAAGAAGGATTATGACCCTAAACAAAAAATTCGAGCTACACTGAAGTGGTTTAAAATCAAGAACCTGAATGTTTTAAAATGGCACTTTCAAAGCCCAAACCTTTATCCAAATGAGAATCTGTGGCAAGAATGAAACTTTGGTATTCATCAATTGTATCCATCCATCACCAATCTGTACCTACAACCAACAAAGTCTATTGTTAATTAACTCTTTTGTCACAATAAAACTAGTTTGCACATTTAAAATGGTAGGAATATTGTGGAAATCAAATGTTAACAAGCCTTATACAACATATATTGTGTTTCTTCTTATGTATTAACTATGGGCCAGATTATAAGTGGAGTGCTAAATAATGCTCCTGATCAAGTGTTAATTGGGCTAGAAGTAAGCTGTTTGCACTCATCTGGTTGTGTTCATATTATGAGTTGAAAGTAAACTATTTTCGCTCTCGCACTAACCCGACAAGCACAAAAAGCCAAAGTTAGAATATCGCCTGCACATTCACGTATTCCCCCATAGAAGTCAATGGAGAAGAAAACCCCAATTGCATATTTTCATTTGCCCTAACCCGACATGAAAATATGAATATTTCACATTCCAATGTTCTGCACTTACAAGAATATGTTCTATTTATTCATAAATACATATTTCTACATATATATATGATGGGTTTATTTTTTGCTGCAAAATATATCTATACCTATATATACATAATTATATATTGGTATAGATATATACAGATATAGGGGCCTATTTATGAAAGGTCTGTCGGACATGATCCAACATTGCGGATCATGTCCAACAGACCTCACTGTATGCGGAGAGCTATACGCTCTTTGTATTCAGCATTGCACCAGCAGCTCTTGTGAACTGCTGGTGCAACGCCGCCCCCTGCAGATTCACGGCCAATCAGCCGCTAGCAGGTGGCTGTCAATCAACCCAATCGTATTCGATCGGGTTGAATTGCGGCAATGTCTGTCCACCTCCTCAGAGCAAGTGGACAGATTATAGAGCAGCAGTCATTAGACTGCTGCTCCATAACTTCTGTTTCTGGTGAGTCTGAAGGCTCACCAGAAACACTGGCCCTCAAGCTCCATACGGAGCTTGATAGATAGGCCCCATAATATATATTTATAAATAAAAATAACATATTCAGCTATGTGCAGAACATTGGAATGTCAATTATTTAAAGTAAATATATATATATGTATTTATGTGTTTATATATGTATTTATGTGTTTATATATGTATACATGTCTGTAAATACATAAATACACAAATAAATACATATATACTGTATATATACATACATATTTAGACATGTATATGTATGTATGTTTATGTTTTTTTCCCTAACACCTGAGATCTCATATCTTTGAGCCTTTATAACTTGTGTGCAATATTTTTTTTATAAATTTTTATTAGATGGTGTTAATATGAGTGTAACTGTAATTTTTTTTTAACAGATTGGAGACTTTGGGGCCTATCTATCAAGCTCTATATGAAACTTGAAGCTCCGTGTTTCTCGCAAGCCTTCAGGCTCACCAGAAACACCAGTTATGAAGCAGCGGTCTACAGACCGCTGCTCCATATCCTGTCCGCCTGCTCTGAGGAGGTGGACAGACATCGCTGCAATTCAACCCGATCATATACGATCGGGTTGATTGACACCCCCCTGCTAGCAGCCGATTGACCGCGAATCTGCAGGTGACGGCGTTGCACAAGCAGTTAACAAGAGCTGCTGGTGAAATGCTGAATGTGGAGAGCGTAGTGCTGATCGGATCATGTCGGACAGACACATAATAAATAGGCCCCAGTGGCACTACTTAGTAGCATAACAGGATTTAGATTATATCATTAGAAATTACAGGGGGATAATCTAATCTTCTCCTGGTGCTACCCACTCCACATACATTTTAAACAAATATAGTAAGAAATTAGGAAGGGGAGTTCGGGGTGCAACTATTTCTAAAGTTTATTACTATACATTAAAATTCTAATAGTGAGACAAAAAGTGAGGATAGTGGGAAAAAAAATTGTCCATAAAAAGAGCTGAAAACTTCTCTCCTCCAAGGGGCAAGAAGGGCCTTGTTTAGGAGGACGCCTGTTCAAGGTCTCAGAGAAGTGCCAGCAAAGCTGATATTGAAGCTGCCTGAGTTGATAGAGAAGTTTGCAACCAAGATTCCTGGCCGATAACTGGATACCCCAGCGTCGGGTGGGGACCCCCCTCACATACCTCCAACAAGTAGAAAAAGTTGGACAGGACAGCAGAAGTCAAGGTGACGCGTTTTGGCCCATATACGGGCCTGTCTCAAAACAAAAAGACTGTATAAACTCTAAAAACTTTTTGAAAATGTAAATAAAACAGCGACTAATCAGAAAGCAGTCGCTCATCTCTGATTGGTCGCCGTTTAGAAGAAGACGCGCTAAAGAATTCTAACGGCTATAAGGAGTAGTTCTCAAACATGTCTGCTTAGACGTACATCATGGCGGCTAATCAGAATCACGCCTACCTCCTCCATTATTTTGAATGTAGCATCTAGTTTCTTCAGGTCCATTCAGGTCCGCATAGTGCGATAATGTTTTCCACCAATCAGAGTGGAAAGATGGGGCTCCAAAGCAGCATACACTGCTTGATAAATGTGGCCCTATAAGTCAAATGCAGGACACGTTAAATGCTGGTGATATATATATATATAAAAAAGTAGAGAAACACACTAATTACTGACAGCATGAGTAATGTGCTTAAAGATGCAGGAAATGAAACATGCAAAATGCTAGCAGTGTATCATATAGTAAACATTAAGACAGTGCTAAAAGAAGGATGCACTATTTGCTAGCAGCATAAGTTATATGTATTGATGCAGAAATTAAAACATATGAATTGCTAACAACATATCTGATAAAAAAACAGCAAAAAACAAACAGATATAGAATACTAAAAAAAAAAAAAAAAAGGCTACAAATCTGTAAATAGCAACACTTGTCTGGCCAGACTACAGGTTCGCTTGTATATTTATATTAGCATATTTTATTATAAAATCTATTGAGTGTTTCTATAGAAAGCTAATTAATTTGTCAGATAAATAAAGGGACTAGTATTTCTAGTTTTAGGTAATCACTTTTTATTAGGGAGAAATTACTCTATGGGATGCTATTATATTATGCTTTAAAGTTTATTATAAAATTTAGGAAATAATTATGTACATACGGTTTTGCTATGAAACTTGTTTATTGATTAGGAAGAAAAAAAAGCTTTGAATAAATACTAAAAATTGTCCTGAGTAAAGGATTAAAAAATGTGTCTTGACATAAACACTGCACTAAGGGGCGTATTTATCAAAGTGTCAACCGAAAATTTGCCAGAATTCTGCATCGTAATTGTTGCGAGATTGATCCGACCTAGTTATCAAAGCCTCAAGACCAGCAAATGTTGAAATTTGTGACGTAACATACAATCCCGCGATCTCAATCTGACGCAGATCGATGCTTACGTCATTACAGATGTTACGAATACACATTCGCCTCTATTTGACAATTTTTCCAATTTATCAAATAGTTAACAGGTACGCTTGCGGCTATTCCAACGCATCGTACCTGGTTTTCAATCTGCCACCCTTGAGGCCGCGGATGCCATAGAAATCAATGGGCGTATGAAAGCAACGAAAGCTTATGTTCGATGCAAGACAATGAAATATACCCCATTAATTTCTATGGTAGAAAACAAGCTACGTTTACACCTAACATCAACCCTGAGTCGAAACACCCCTAATCTGCCGCCCCAACATCTCTGCAACCTAAATAAAATTTAACAGGTACGCTTGCGGCTATTCCAACGCATCGTACCTGGTTTTCAATCTGCCACCCTTGAGGCCGCGGATGCCATAGAAATCAATGGGCGTATGAAAGCAACGAAAGCTTATGTTCGATGCAAGACAATGAAATATACCCCATTAATTTCTATGGTAGAAAACAAGCTACGTTTACACCTAACATCAACCCTGAGTCGAAACACCCCTAATCTGCCGCCCCAACATCTCTGCAACCTAAATAAAATTTATTAAACCCAGTTCCGCTGCTCCCCGACAACTAATTAACCCCTAAACCTCTGGCCTCCCACATCACCATCACTAACTAAACCTATTAACCCCTAAACCATCAGCCCCCCACATTGCAAAAAAATAAATTAAGCTATTAACCCCTAAACCTAACAAACCCCTTAACTTTAAATTAAAATTACAAGATCCCTATCTTAATATAAATTAAAACTTACCTCTAAAATTAAAATAAACTAATTTTAAACTATTAATTAACCTACCCTATTTTACTAAAATTAAATTAAACTACCAATTAAATAAACTAAATTACATATTAAAAAACCTAACCCTACTAAAATGATTTAAATATACAATTAAACCTAAATAACAAAAAAACAGTTATAAAAAAAACACTAAATTACGAAAAATTACAAACCAAATTATCAAAAATAAAATATTTTACACCTAATCTAATAGCCCTATCAAAATAAAAAAGCCACCCCAAAATAAAAAACTCATAGCCTACAATAAACTACAAATGGCCCTTAAAAGGGCCTTTTGTGGGGCATTGCCCCAAAGATATCAGCTCTTTTACCTGTAAAAAAATACAAACACTCCGCAACAGTAAAACCCATCACCCAACCAACCCCCCAAATAAAAACCCTAACTCTAAAAAAAAGCTAAGCTACCCATTGCCCTGAAAAGGGCATTTGTATGGGCATTATCCTTAAAAGGGCATTTAGCTTTTTTACTGCCCAGACCCTAATCTAAAAATAAAACCCACCCAAAATACCCTTAAAAAAACCTAACACTAACCCCCGACGATCCACTTACAGTTGTTGAAGTCCTGCTTGAAGGATCCATCCAGCCGTCGAAGTCCTCATCCATGCGGCAAGAAGTCTTCATCCAGGCTGCGCATAGGAAACCAGCAATATAGAGAAATCATAAATTAGTAAATCACTTAACAGACGCATTTGTATCGTAACACAAAATGAGGATTATTACTATGTGGCTGAACACCACATCCCTAATAAAATAAGATCTGAAAATGTTAAGCAATACTATATCCCTGCACTACCTCTTAATTAAATTTGTGAACCTCACATTTTCAATTTTAATGTTACTTGCACCATCCTAACCTTCTATAACTATCAAAGAGCCACTCATGGAACCTAACCTATTCAAACAGGAGTAGGTCTAATATGATTCTTGAGCCCATGTATAAGAAAATAACTACTTGGAAAAGACATTAGCATGGCAGTGAAGTCAGCTTCACTAATTCTCCTCACATTAGACAATGTATCTATAATAATTACATCGTATGACCATATGATCCGCTAAGGGGTTTAATATCAGGTCCTTAAGTTTATGTGGAAGAAATCAGAAATTTAAAATACTGTGCAGTGCAACTAACTTACAGTAATACACATATACATCTAGATTAGCACACTGGCTGCAAAACTAATCACTAATGCACTCTTAATCTAGAACAGTTTAAAGATAGCTAAATATAGTAGCACCTGCAATAAAAACATATATTTAATTGAAACAAATGCCCTGAAAAAGATGACTGTATTTTACCAATAGGAGATTGTGCTTCAAGTGCTATGCTATAGATACAGAGGATTGTTAATATTATAATATGGTTAATCCAACTCTAATCAAAACTTTTAAACAATATCACAGCAGTTTATAGATTAGGTATACTATTGTACTAGCTTTGTCCACCCAGATAGAAATGAAGAATACATTTGTAAATAAGGTCTATGCCCCAAAGAAATCTCAATAACATCAAATGTATGACTTAGAGTGGGGCATTAGAAAGATGCAAGATAAATAATTAACTTCACCTAATCATATAGGAGACTAATGCTAAAAAAAAAAAAAAAAAAAAAAAAGGAGTGTGGTGTAAGGGGATCGATAAATATCTAGTACCACCCCGGCCACAGGTGGCACCATTTTATTTTCCATAAACGAAATACAGATCACCACCCATCTAGGCAGCTAAGCAGAAGGGAAGTCCCTTCAGCAGACCCCATAGGACCAGGTGAACACAATAGATAGGGAGTCTTGTTCTGGTATCCATGTTAATATAAAGGATTTATAAATTTATGAATGTGTGAAACCTTTGTATCAGAGAACAGAATTGAGATTCTCATATAACTCAAAAATAATGTAAAAATATTAAGAACAGCAATAAAAAAAATACAAAAAGTAAAAGCTATGAATAGTGAAAGCCTTAGTAAATCACATGCACTTGGATAACTGTAAATCTGATAAATGGGTAGGATCTCTAGTTCAAAGTTAAAATACTGAGAGTAGGTAAAATCCATATTAATGGATTGTCCCTTTAGAGCTTTCAGAGCAAGTATGTAAGTCTCAGGCTCCTAAAGCATCTCTGACCGTAAAATCAAATTTCTAACCAACCCTGTTTTTCAGTATGTTGGAGACATAGTGAATAAATGCCTCTGCCGGCTGTATTAGTCTTATTATCATATGAGGCAAAGCTTCTTAAATGGTTGGAAAGTCTCCATACAAGTAGGTATTGATATATAGAGAAAAAGATGATCCAAATAATCTAAAAATCAAAACTTAGAGTCCATACTTTCCTGAGACGATTTTCAATATCCTTACAATCTGAAGGAGCTGACCTGGGAAAAATCTGTGGCCGCAGCCTCTAAATTCCCCCATTATTCATTCAAGTCACTGTTAGCAGACTCCCCATAATCTCTATTAAATGGTATACATGAAGAAGTAGATGACACACAGAGACATATATTTACTTGAGGAGAGAAAGCCCCCTGTGCCAGAGCTGATAATCTTGGAGTTAGACTGATCACAGGTCCCCTGCTGATCTTCTGCAGATGGTTGCAGCACAAGACTCAGGACATCACAAAGCCTCTGTTTCATTTTTCTGCAATGAACATTTAAGAGTTGTAGTATTTTGGACTCCCATCTGTCTAGGAACTCTCCTCTTAACTGTGTCAGGACAAGACTAAATTCTTAATAGGCAGGTTTACGGTATTGATAGTAACATAGATAAGTTGGACAGACTCTGAAACAAGCAAACATTCCCGTTACCCAGACATGCCCCTGATGTAATTTTCTTAACCCAACAAGTTTAGCACAATAAAAGAGGGGAATGGCTAATATTGTGTCTCTTTCTCTGCAAAGCTTTGATACATAAACCTATGAGACATCTAAAGTGAAATATTTAGCAATGCCAATTTCCTTTCAAATGAGAGATAATACAACTCTTTAGATGCTATATGGTTAATGCCAAAATAGTGAATATTTAATTCACTAGACCAGGGGTCAGCAACGTTGGTGCCCCAGATGTTTTGGAACTGCATTTCCCATGATGCTCAGACACTCTTTAGTCTGTCTGAGTATCATGGCAAATGTAGTTTCAAAACATCTGGGGCACCAACGTTGCTGACTCCTGCACTAGACACTGAGCTTCATATAGTGCACCAAACCAGCCTCTAAAATGCAAACCAGCTTCTAAAACAATTCTTAACAATGTGGGTCCTATGACTTTCTACATATCAAATGGTTAATATAAAAATGGCAAAGATTTATATTGATAGATACTTGCTTTGCAGTGGGTGTGAAAAATATAAATACATGTTGTATTCACTTATCAACTTTGATATTCTTGTGTTAAGGACACTTGCCTCCCCCAGCAAAAAATAGCATTACGATTGAAAAGCCATATGACCTTCCACTCCAATCGATTTATCTGTATGAAAACTCAGTATTTTTCACTGTTTGATAACTTTATCTGGAAAATTTAAAAAATCTTTAAAAATGGTCTTGCTGAAATAAAAAGGGATGTAAACACTATTAGTTAAATAAGAGACTGAACTAATTGCACCATAAAATAAAGATAGCTCCCTATTTAGGGTATGCCCCTCCTCATACCAAAATACTATTATCAAAAATACTGCTAAAAAAGGAGCACTAAAAAACTTGATCCTTCAGATAACCATTTTATCAAATATGCATTAATTCACAGTAATAATATATTGACCTATGTTTTAAAAAATTAAATATATAAATATATATATATATATATATATATATATATATATATAAATCTGTTGGCCAACCAAAGTACCATAAAAAGACAACATAGATAATATAAAAACAAACAAAAATGCTGAGTTTTCTGAATATTAATAAATATTGAAATGACTGATAACAATGCTGTACTGTCAAATCCATTATATGAAAAAAATTAATGAACAGGATCATATGTTCCATTATCATTGCATGGATTACTCTCCTTCCTAACACCAAAAACTTTCCCTTTTTTTCTCATCCTGCAAAATCCTACTATACGATAGTTATTTTTTGTGTAATCCAAATTGCCTCTTACAGAGTGTATTCCTGCATTCAATCAGCCAAATATTATGTTTTTATTCAACCATCTAGTTCTTACCTCTGCAAGCTATTGTATTTGGTATTAAGAAACCAAATGGCCTAAGTCCATGATAGAAGCACATATTGCTCTCTCCCTAAAGTAAGTAGAAACAAAGTGGATCTAGATAACTTCTGCTCCATATTTTTCTTAAACTGGGTCATTAAAATACTTGCTATGTATTTTTCTGTCTCCATCAACAATGTATTGTGCTAGTAAAGCAATGTCAACTAAATTGTATCAGGTAGGGAAGCATGAAAAAATGTGATCTATGCACTCTACCTCATTGTCTTTATTTTTCATTATTTTGAAAAGGCATGTGCTTGGGTAAGCTGTGATATTATGTGTTTCAGGATTATTTTATAAATAAGATAAATATACCTTATATTTCCTGGTTAAAGGTAAATAGAACATTAAACATATAACAGAACCAGAAAAGGTTGCCCGATATCACCCATTATTTTTCTCTGCCTAGTACACTTGATTTCTTATATTAAGGAGAATGGGAATATGCAGGCAATTGAATATTGTGATACAACATGATATCCCAGATAACTAAACCCTTCAAATGGTAGAAAATATGGCTGAAGTTACTTGAACTATTAAGGAGCATTAATTTGTATTTGCTGCTAAATGAGCCTTTATATTAGTCACAGGTGTTCTCCTCTTAACTTGACTCTCCCCTGTGAAATTCTGTATTACAGAGAAGAAATTTAATTTATATGGAAGGCATATCTCATCTCTCTGTGACTTCCAGGTTACACTCTTTTTGTTATGGAATTGATTGAGTGAAGTCTGCCCTATAATTTATCTCCAAACTAGGGATTTTTTGATCTTTGTGTCCATAGAAAGTAATGCAGCTTTCAGTTTTATTTAAAATAGAAAAAATACAAAGTGCAATGTAATTTGTAAAAGATACACATACATATACAAAGTATGACTCTAATTTGTTAAAGTTACTCAGAAAACTGTCAAAGTATGATGAGAATTTGTAATTTGGAAAATCACAATCCTAAATACACTGATGTATATAGAAAACTGCATTATAATACAAAATTGAAAGTGCAATGCTTAAAGGGACAGTACACTGCAAAATTGTTTTTATATGAATGTAGTTTCAATGACTTGTTATACCAGCTGCAGACTATAAAACATATGAGAAATTGCATTTTTCAGTTTATTTGTGTTTATGAAGTAGCTGGTTTTGTGCTTTTAAACCACAGCCTATTACAATGGGTTGAGCTTCAGGTAATATCAGATCTCAATATGTTATGACTTTTATGTACACATACTTGTTTCCTTATCTTATATATTTGTCTAGAAAACTAAAGCTCAATACTTAGAGAGAACAATGGAAAATTATAATTTTATTACTTAACTATCCTGCCCCTCACTGAGAGTGTAATCTCTTCTGGCTGTGTTTACTTAGGCTATTCAATAGAATATACTCTAGTATAGAAACTTTCAGTATAGGTTGGGATACAACAGGCTAAATCAGCTATTTCAAATGCCAAAATATGGGTAAAGCAGCTACTTGTAAACAATTTAAAACACTTCAGCAGGTAAAATGAATCAATGGGAACAATTTAAAGGGGAGAACATTTTGGGTGAACTGTCCCTTTTAATGTAATAAAACTTAATCTGCAGTAATATAAAATACAAAGCACAAAAAGTAAATGCAGCTGAACTCTCATGTCATGCAATGTTATCTTGCACTGGGCTTGTCTCTCCTTCACATCCATAAATGCGCAGAATGCCCCTTGGAGAAGTATAGCAAACCATGTGATGCACTGTCCTTTTAAGAGAGTGACTTCTATGGATTCTGAAACTGAGTACTAGATCAAATCAAAGTAAACACATTTCCTTTTAAAAGAGAACTTTACACATGATTCTTACTGTATTATTCAGTTATAGTTTATAATGAGGAAAAGGCTAAACAGAATACAAACTCATCCCCTTGGATAATGACTTCTATCGGATGGAAGACCTCTTCAGCGCCCCTTGGATGATGACTTCGGCCCGGCTGGGTGAACACGACTCAAGGTAGGGAGATCTTCAGGGGGGTAGTGATAGGTTTATTTAAGGGGGGTTTGGGTGGGTTAGAGTAGAGGTATGTGGGTGGTGGGTTTTAATGTTGGGGGGGTTGTATTTTTTTTACAGGTAAAAGAGCTTATTACTTTGGGGCAATGCCCCGCAAAAAAGCCCTTTTAAGGGCTGGTAAAAGAGCTGATTACTTTGTAATGTAGAATAGGGTAGGGACTTTTATTATTTTTTTATTTTTTTTTATTTTATTAGGGGGCTTAGATTAGGTGTACTTAGTTTAACATTCTTGTAAAATAAAAAATATTTTCTTTAATTTAGTGTTTGTTTTTTTGTAATTTAGTTTAGTTTATTTAATTGTATTTAATTGTAGGTATTGGTAACTAATTTATTTAATTAATTTAATGATAGTGTAGTGTTAGGTTTAATGTTAACTTAGGTTAGGATATATTTTACAGGTAATTTTGTATTTCTTTTAGCTAGGTAGTTATTAAATAGTTAATAACTATTTAATAACTATTGTACCTAGTTAAAATAAATACAGTTACCTGTAAAATAAATATAAATCCTAAAATAGCTACAATGTAATTATTAATTACATTGTAGCTATATTAGGGTTTATTTTATAGGTAAGTATTTAGTTTTAAATAGGAATAATTAATTTAATAAGAGTAATATTATTTAGATTTATTTAATTAATATTTAAGTTAGGGGGTGTTAGGGTTAGTGTTAGACTTAGGTTTAGGGGTTAATAATTTGATTATAGGTTGCGGCGGTATAGGGGGGCAGGATAGGGGTTAATTAGTTTAATATAGGTGGCGGCGGGGTCTGGGAGCAGCGGTTTAGGGGTTAAACAATTTATTTAGTTGCGGCGGGGTACAGGATCCGCAGGATAGGGGTTAATAAATTTATTATAGGTGGCGGCGGTGTAGGGGGGCAGGATAGGGGTTAATAAATTTATTATAGGTGGCGACGGTGTAGGGGGGGAAGATTAGGGTTAATCAGTTTAATATAGGTGGCGGTGGGGTCCGGGAGTGGCGGGTTAGGGGTTAAACAATTTATTTAGTTGCGGTGGGGTACGGGATCTGCAGGATAGGGGTTAAGAAATTTATTATAGGTGGCGGCGGTATAGGGGGGCAGGATAAGGGTTAATAGGTATTATGTAGGTGACGGAGCGGTTTAGGGGTTAATACAATTATTATAGTTGCGGCGGGGTCTAGGAGCGGCGGTATAGGGGGTAGAACAGTATAGTATAGTGTGAGTGCTTAGTGATAGCTTATCAATAAAGCTGTAGAAAAGCCGAAGAGCAGCGAGATCGGATGAGTGATAACTATCACAGTCCGCTGCTCATCACCCCGTACTTGGTGCGCGGCTTTTTGACAGCTTTTTTGATAACTTTGGCGAACGTATTCAGGTCCGCAGCAGCGATTTTAGGCGAGCTTAGGCGATCGTATTGGGGCCGGCGAAGGCAGGTACGTACGGAGCTTGATAACTAGAGGCCATTGTGACTTTAAATCTAAAAAAATAGTCCCAGTTTGCAAATCAAATCACAAACAGCAGAGTTAATGCTATGGGGCCTATTTAACAATGCGCGAGCAACGGATCATGTTCGTCGCACATCGATAGATGCCGACAGCATACGCAGTCGGCATTTATCATTGCACAATCATTTCTAGTGAAATGCTTGCACAATGCCGCCCCCTGCACATTCGCGGCAAGGGGTGTCAATCAACCCAATCGTATCCGATCGGCATAATTGCTGTCCGCCGCCTCAGAGGTGGCGGACGAGTTAAGAAACATCGGTCTTAAGACTGCTGCTTCTTAACTCCTGTTTCCGGCGAGCCTAAAGGCTTGCGCGGAAACAAATACATTGACAGGTTGATAAATCGACCCCCTTTAAGTAAATGAAAAGTGTAGTGAAAACCAGAGGGCAGATCCAGCATGCACTTTAGATCCCAAATAGTAGTCTTGATGCTTTCAGCATGCATATAAAAACTCTAAATCCAAAGGTAGGAAAGATTCACAATAAGGAGGTAATCCAACATTCAAGATAGGTTGGAAGTATTAGTAAAAGTAATTTTGTTATGGAAATCTGTCAGCAGACACAGGTTTAATATGTAGTTGGTTTTCAGCAGAGAAAGACATATTTCTTGCAACACAAGGCAGCAAACACAATACATTAACACAGCACCTGTTAATGGGCAGGAAATGCCTTAAAGGGGCAGTGTAGTCAAAATTAAACTTTCATGATTCAGATAGGGCATGCAATTTTAAACAACTTTCCAATTTACTTCTATTATCTAATTTGCTCAATTCTTTAGATATCCTTTGTTGAAGAAATAGCAATGCACATGTGTGAGCCAATAACACAAGGCCTCTATGTGCAGCAACCAATCAGCAGCTACTGAACATATCTAAATATGCTTTTCAGCAAGTGATATCAAGAAAATGAAGAAAATTAGATAATAGAAGTAAATTAGAAAGTGGTTTAAAATTACATGCTCTTTCTAAATCACGAAAGAAAAAAAATAGGGTTTCATGTCCCTTTAAGAAGCATAAGAGAAAAAAGAGGAGTGTTTTCTAAAAGGTAAACTTGTTAAAGTGACGGTATCACCATATAATCATAAAGTATCAAACTGTAACAAACAATGCTGTTTTAGAATCTTGCAAGGGGTCACTCAGTATTGGAGGATATTTTTATATCATCTCATCTGAGAGGGGAGCTTTATATCATCAGGCCCTCAGAGAAAGCAATGGAAAATAAATACTTTAATATATGGCACTCTCACCACCCATTGGGTTGCTGCTTATTCCTGTTACAATAGCTTTTCTTTAGAGGATACAAAAGTATTAGGGGTAAATTACAAGGGGAGCGCTAAATATTGCTTGCGTGCGAAGTGGGTAAGTAGCGCAGCAATGGGCAGCATTTTAAAATATATATATGTACTGTATATGCTTATATACATATATATTTATGTGTTCATATGTGTATATAGACATATTAACACTTAAATATATATGTATATAATCAAATACATATATTTTTACATTGCGGTCTATGAGAACACACAGTTCCCATAGACCGCAATGTAAAGGTACTTTTCAGTGCTATTTTGTTTCTAACACCTCTCTCCCACCAATTGTAAAGCCCCAAAACTGCCTAGTGCAGTTATTTTTTATTAAAAAAAAATGTTTTCTTTTTTAATAAAAAACTATAATATACTCAAAATATTTTGAGGGCATTTGTGCACTTTTAGATCTGGCCTCTGGTTATTTTCTTGTGCTTGTGGTAGCAATAACCAGCCACTTGTAATGGCTAGTTAATTATTACGCTCCCGCAAATGGGCAAATTTGCCCCTTTGCGGGAGTGCTATAATTTAGCACTCTAGTTGTAATCAACCCCATAATACTTTCATTATAGATGGTGGTTTTACAGGCAAAAGCAGCTAATTGAAATGACAAAATAAAGGTAAAGCGGATAGATGTAAACAATTTTGCAAACTCCAGTAGATAAAATGGTTAATTCCAAAAACATTAAAGGGGAGAACATTTTACAGTTCTTTTAATATAAAACATGAATTTTAACAATTTTAACCCCAAAATGTTGAATTAGATGCGATATGGAACCTCATCTGCTCTCTACACTTCCATTAGCAGTGCCTGCTGAGATGGCTGTGGTTCGAGTCATCTGCTTCAGTAAATACTCTAGTTATCTGCTGATCATCCCCAGGTTTACTTTAAATGTGATGTTTTCCCTTTGAATATATTGGTTTTGCCTGACATTAGGGATGGGCGAATGTGTTTATATCCGAATTCGTATGTTAGAACGAATGTTATTGTAGAAATTCGATTTACATAATAGAATGTTGATAAGAACGAATATTCTTAAAAATTCGATTTTCGAATGTTATTTACAGTTTTCAAATGTCACATTCGAATTCGAATATTACATTTATAAAATACAATTGTAGACTAGAAACACTATTTTGAATGTCACATTTGAATAGAATATCACATTCGAATTGAATGTCACATTTGAATTCGAATATTACATTTATCAAACACAGTATTAGACTAGAAATACTATTTCGAATTCGAATGTCACATTCGAATCGAATATCACATTCAAATCAAATATTACATTTAAAGCACAGTATTAGACTAGAAATACTATTTCAAATTCGAATGTGACATTCGAATTCGAATGTAGCATTCAAATTCGAATATTACATTTATTAAACACAGTTGTAGACTAAAAAAAGAAAAACATGGAGCGCAAAAAAGAAAACAAAGAAAAGATCATTGTGCAGTAAATCAGGATAAAAATGACAATTTAATAATGACAAAAAACAAACTCACAAACAAACCCTCAAACAATATGAGGTATGTGACAGCGTGTTGTATAGATGTTACTATACGATCTCATAATATCCTTTTTTCTCCCTCCTGGCTAACTTGGCTGTGACCGTTCAGTCTCAGTGTGTCTCACAGGAAGTCAGGATACAGGGTCTTAGTTACAGTCCTTCAAGCAGTCCTTCAAACAAAATTTCCAACTGTGATTTCCCTCATACGGTAGGTAAATCCGTATAGCCGGCAACAGATACTCCTAACCTTAGGGATCACAGCGTAACTCAGCGTGTGGGCGTGGCCTTATGCGTTTCGCGGGACTCCTCCCGCTTCGTCATAGGCTTATGCCCACTCCTCCTTGTGTTCCCCCTTTTAAGCTGTGGCTCCCATAGTCAATAGTGTAATTCAGTAATTCCACAATCTGTCACATTTGCCTATGCACGGGAGTACAATGTTTGCTCTACATATGCTGTCAAATAGCAATGTCCATTGTCTGTAGAAATTTGGTTACACTTTAAAGCAAACATTACCTGCTTATATCTAAACATAGATTCATTTGTGTACAAACACATAAAAATGCTACAATGGTAAACTCACAAAAGGATTATATAATAACACTTCATACATACATAGATAAATTTAGTGGATACTCAAATATAATGCTAACAATCTGACCTTTAATAAATAAATAGATAAAGATATATGTAAAAATATAATTTAAATATAGGTTAAAATTTTAAAATATTTTAAGAAATTTTAAAATATACATCCACTGCTATTTTAATTGCTAGAACCTGATACACTACCATTTTAATAAAATATCTTATCTTAGTATTATTATTAAAAAAAATTCCATTGTTCAGAGACATGCTTATTTCATAGATTATAAAGAGGCTTCCAACAAATTAATTCCTCATAGTGGATTAATGTACATATCCACTATTCTTCTATAAATGCCGCTAGATCAATATCTCTATTGAGACCCACTGGTTCCATAGTTCCCAATTTGTGGATCCAGTAGGTCTCACGTTGCCTGAGTTTGAGTAACTTATCCCCCCCCCCCTAATTTTATTTTTAACACATTCAATAGCTCTGATGCTTAGCCCTGTCCTATCTTTATTATGTGCTTCAGAAAAATGTGCCGACAACCCATGTGTCATCAGCCCATTTTCTATGTTCCTCAAATGTTCACTAAACCTTATCTTCACGGGGCGTTTAGTACGTCCTATGTAAAGCCTATTACACGGACATTTCAACATATACACTACATATTTGGTTCTGCAATTCATTAGATCTTTGATTTTAAATGCAAATTCATTTCCTTCTTCTCCAAAATTGTTATTATTTTTATCTATATGTTCACAACAGGTACAACCTGCTCTTCCGCATCTATAGAAGCTACATGATGCTTTGTTTAGCCAATTCATCTCTGTTCCTACTTTCAACATACTGGGACTGATGCGATTCCTTAGGTTCATATTTCTCTTAAAAACTACCTGACCTCTATCAGTTATTGTGTCTTTGAGGATGGGGTCTTGCATTAGGATAGGCCAAAATTTCTTAACTGCTCCCTCAATTTTTTTAGATACTCTGTTGTATTTTGTTACAAACTGTACTTCTCGTTTCTGATCCTTTTCTTCATGTATTATTCTTTGTGTCTTATTGAGGAGGGTATTCCTATCCATCTTTTCTACTTTATCAAATGCTGTTTTTACCATATCTTCAGGGTAACCTTTCGCCAAAAATCTATTATTGATTGTTTCTGACTCCTGCATAAAGTCCTGTATTTTAGAGCAATTGCGTTTGGCTCTTTGGAACTGCCCAAGAGGAATGTTTCGTATCCACTTCCCATGATGCCCACTCTGGGCATGTAGATACCCATTTGTATCTGTGGGTTTACGATAAAGTTTAGTGTATACTCCCCCATTCTCTTGGGCAATCTCTAGATCCAAAAAGGTGATTAGATCTTTGTTTGCTTCCATAGTGAATTTAAGATTCATCATATTCCTGTTTACATACACTAAAAAATTGTTTAGGCTTTCATAGCTTCCTTGCCAGATAACCAGCACATCATCAATATAGCGATACCACTGTATGATGTTTTCTTTATAGGGGTTCTCTTCATTAAAAACATACAGATCCTCCCACCACCCCATATAAAGATTTGCATAATTCGGGGCGAATTTTGTACCCATTGCGGTACCCCTTTTCTGAATATAGTATCTATTGTCAAAGATAAAATAGTTTTTTGTTAGGATAAACCTAATAGATTCTTCTAGAAACCATTTTTGTGTTTCGTTAATAAAACCACATTTATTCAAAAAATATATAACCGCTGTAATGCCTAGGTCATGGGGGATGGAGGTATATAATGAACTCACATCCATTGTAACCCATAAATAATCATCCTTCCATATTGTGCCTTCCAATAGATTCAAAATATGTGGGGTATCTCGTACATATGACTGCAAAACCAGAACTAGTGGTTTTAGAATATGATCCACGTATTCTGATAATTTCATAGTCAATCCACCTATTCCCGATACAATAGGCCTCCCCGGTGGGTTGACCAACCCTTTGTGTACTTTTGGGAGGTGATAGAAAATCGGTAATACTGGATTGACCACTTCCAAAAATTTATGCTCAATATTATCCAAAACCCTTCTCTCTCTTCCCTCTATAATCAAGTTTTTGTATTCTTCCAAAAAGACATTTGTTGGGTTCTTACCTAAAACCTCATAAGTAGTGCTATCTCCTAATAGTCTAAGGGCTTCAGCTATATAGTCTTGCCTACCCTGCACAACTATTCCTCCTCCCTTATCGGCACTGCGTATTATAATAGACTTATCATCTTCAAGAACCTTTAGTGCTCTTTGTTCTCTTATAGAGAGGTTCTTTGGATTCTTTTTAAGTGTTCTGTCTTTCTCACAGATTGCCTTAATCTCTTTTTCTAAGAGTGCCTCAAATACAGGTATGAAATTCCCTTTTGATTTAATAGGGTAAAAAGTAGATTTGTTTTTCAATGTGGTATGGCAGATCGGTATATCCCTAGCTTCCTCTTCTAACTCTTGTAACATATTAATCAGTTCTTCACTATCCGGTTGTTCCCACTTTTCATCATGCCTATTTAGTGTTACGTCACTATTTACAGATTCATCCAAAATTCCTATTTCATTCCCAGAATTGGATTCTACTTGTCCTGGTGTTAAATTAAAATGTCTTATCAAGGTGAGTTTTCTAACCAGTTTTTTGGTATCAATAAATAATTCAAATTCTTTTGGGATATTATCTGGAACAAATGAGAGACCTCTTTTTAAGAGTGTAATCTCATCATTCGTTAAAGTCCTAGAGGAAATGTTATAAATTTCCTGTTCATATCCTCTCAATATTGCCTTCCTCTGCCTTTTTTGTTCCTTGGCTCTATATGCCACTCCTCCTCTACATCCTCGTCTCCGTTTCCTAGTCCTCTTTTGGGTCTCCTGTTCCCCCCTGGGGGGTCCCCCCTAAAGGGTACCCTAAAAAACGATCCTGTACTTGTTCTTTTTTGTGGGGAAAATACCCCCCTATATTCACATCTTGTCCCCTTCTCCAATCTTCTGATACTTCTTGTCCCCCATTAGCTCTCCAATTTTTATCTTTTGGTCTAGCTCCCAAAAAGGTCTTTTGTTGATGGTAATTATCAAATTGGGTATTATGTTGTCTCCATGAGTTCCTCCTATTCCTCTCACTTCTATTGTCTCTATACTCATTATTGTAGTTACCTCTATATCCTCTAGGGATTTCCACTCTATCTGTATCTTCCAGCCTTCGCTGGTGATTTCCCCTTTCACCATTGGTGTTACCACTCTTATATGAATTTTTATTATTTTTATTGTTACCATGTTTATGACTATTATTACTCAATTTTTTCTGTTGTTTCGGTTGACCATTAATATGTTGTCTCCTGCTATCATAAATTGTATCTTCCTTCTCTACTGGTCCTTCATCTACAGGGTTTTCTTTGTCTGTTTCAATATTGTTATTACCCATATTATATAGTAGGCTATTTAATTTCTCTTTCTTATTTTTAATAATTTCTTGTTCAAATTGTTTTAGTGAAGATCTATTTCTTTCATCTAGCTCCCTATATAATACATCATCCCTATGCTCATTTAAAATAATCTCTATTTGGGATATTTCATCAGACAAACTTTTAACTTTTGTATCCCTATATCTCTTTAAAATTGATAGGAATCAATTTTAAAGAGAGTTCCCATTCTGTGTGGAACTCTACTTCGTCTAGTTCAAAAATACATTTCTTCTGCAGTCGCAGCCCTTTTGGAATAATACCATATTTCTCAAAATTCTCCAGTGCTATCAGATCGTACCAGCTATTGATTTGTTGTTTACTCAATTTCTCTAATCTTCGAAATAGCAACTTGGGATCTGTGTTTTCATTCTCACTTTCCCCATTAATGGACAAGAGTCTACTTCTAGTATCTGGATCAAAATACCTTCCAAAATTACCTCCAGAGGCTATAGTGGCTAAAAGGTGTATACTGAGATTAGCAACGGCAATAAGTCTTTTCCAAATATGATGCTAAATAGTAAGTGTATTTACAAAGATAACTAAATAAATTTCTCCCTCCCTATATGATTATTGTGAGGAACAAAATACCAAATTGTAGTTGAAACTTAAAAATGCAAATAGTAATGCAAGATTCAGTATGGTTATACAAATAAAACTGTGTGCTATCTATTTTATATACTTACAGGGAGTGCAGAATTATTAGGCAAGTTGTATTTTTGAGGATTCATTTTATTATTGAACAACAACCATGTTCTCAATGAACCCAAAAAACTCATTAATATCAAAGCTGAATATTTTTGGAAGTAGTTTTTAGTTTGTTTTTAGTTTTAGCTATTTTAGGGGGATATCTGTGTGTGCAGGTGACTATTACTGTGCATAATTATTAGGCAACTTAACAAAAAACAAATATATACCAATTTCAATTATTTATTTTTACCAGTGAAACCAATATAACATCTCAACATTCACAAATATACATTTCTGACATTCAAAAACAAAACAAAAACAAATCAGTGACCAATATATCCACCTTTCTTTGCAAGGACACTCAAAAGCCTGCCATCCATGGATTCTGTCAATGTTTTGATCTGTTCACCATCAACATTGCGTGCAGCAGCAACCACAGCCTCCCAGACACTGTTCAGAGAGGTGTACTGTTTTCCCTCCTTGTAAATCTCACATTTGATGATCGACCACAGGTTCTCAATGGGGTTCAGATCAGGTGAACAAGGAGGCCATGTCATTAGATTTTCTTCTTTTATACCCTTTCTTGCCAGCCACGCTGTGGAGTACTTGGACGCGTGTGATGGAGCATTGTCCTGCTTGAAAATCATGTTTTTCTTGAAGGATGCAGACTTCTTCCTGTACCACTGCTTGAAGAAGGTGTCTTCCAGAAACTGGCAGTAGGACTGGGAGTTGAGCTTGACTCCATCTTCAACCCGAAAAGGCCCCACAAGCTCATCTTTGATGATACCAGCCCAAACCAGTACTCCACCTCCACCTTGCTGGCGTCTGAGTCGGACTGGAGCTCTCTGCCCTTTACCAATCCAGCCACGGGCCCATCCATCTGGCCCATCAAGACTCACTCTCATTTCATCAGTCCATAAAACCTTAGAAAAATCAGTCTTGAGATATTTCTTGGCCCAGTCTTGACGTTTCAGCTTGTGTGTCTTGTTCAGTGGTGGTCATCTTTCAGCCTTTCTTACCTTGGCCATGTCTCTGAGTATTGCACACCTTGTGCTTTTGGGCACTCCAGTGATGTTGCAGCTCTGAAATATGGCCAAACTGGTGGCAAGTGGCATCTTGGCAGCTGCACGCTTGACTTTTCTCAGTTCATGGGCAGTTATTTTGCGCCTTGGTTTTTCCACATGCTTCTTGCGACCCTGTTGACTATTTTGAATGAAACGCTTGATTGTTCGATGATCACGCTTCAGAAGCTTTGCAATTTTAAGAGTGCTGCATCCCTCTGCAAGATATCTCACTATTTTTTACTTTTCTGAGCCTGTCAAGTCCTTCTTTTGACCCATTTTGCCAAAGGAAAGGAAGTTGCCTAATAATTATGCACACCTGATATAGGGTGTTGATGTCATTAGACCACACCCCTTCTCATTACAGAGATGCACATCACCTAATATGCTTAATTGGTAGTAGGCTTTCGAGCCTATACAGCTTGGAGTAAGACAACATGCATAAAGAGGATGATGTGGTCAAAATACTCATTTGCCTAATAATTCTGCACTCCCTGTATATGATGTAAGGCTGCTTTTCTATAAACACCAAAATTCAAACATAAAACCAAACAAAGACTTTGAAAAGCGCCAAACTCATATATCCTTAGAATGCTGCTGTATACAACACGCTGTCACATACCTCATATTGTTTGAGGGTTTGTTTGTGAGTTTGTTTTTTGTCATTATTAAATTGTCATTTTTATCCTGATGTACTGCACAATGATCTTTTCTTTGTTTTCTTTTTTGCGCTCCATGTTTTTCTTTTCTTTCTTTTTTTAGCTTCTATCTCATCGCCATCACACCAGTGATTTAAAAGGAGCTGCATAAGAAATAGAGACACTGCTTTTTCACTTGGACATTGCTACACAGGCATCCAAAGAGACACTACCTGCAATAAAGTAGGAAGGCTTCCCTTATTATTTAATCTTGTTTAACTGTATTGCATGTTTCTATATTGTTGGTATTTATATACATTTTACATTCGCTTGTCTGTTTTGAAATATTTTCAAGATTTTACTTATACAGCAGCATTCTAAGGATATATGAGTTTGGCGCTTTTCAAAGTGTTTGTTTGGTTTACAGTTGTAGACTAGAAATACTATTTCAAATTTGAATGTCACATTCGAATTCAAATGTCACATTCAAATTTGAATATTAAATTTAAAAATTGAATGACTACATAGCTAAACTTTCTATCATTCGAACGAATATTTTCGAATTTTATTGAAAAATTCAAAAACGGAAATTCGAAAATACTGTAGAATGTTAGAATGTTACATAAACATTCGAAATTCAAACGAACGAATGTATCAAATTTCATTTTATTTTTCGAATTTTTAGAAACATTCGCCCATCCCTACCTGACATGGACTAACTTGCCTGGAACATGGAATTTCTTATATAGAGATTGATCTTTTGTAGTTCTTGATGAAAAGTTCCAACAACAGGAATTTAGCAAATCAAAAGCCAGGACCATTTTTGGCTATACTGAAGCCTGTAATAAGTTTGACCTTTCGAGAGGTATAGCTACAGAAATACTTATGAACTGATTTTCAATGTTTGTTATGTTATGTCAAGAAACGCGTGATTAAGCCTGATGAAACAGTCACCGGTTGACTGAGAAACGTGTTGCTTGTTTTTATACTTGTTTTAATAAAGTAAGTTTTGCACTTATTTCTTGCCTTTATACCATTTAATCTGCTGCACACCTGGGGGTCGATCCGATAAAAATCGTCGCCCGCAAAAGCCGGCGACGCCAATAATTGCGCGGATTTGGTATCCTATATACGGCGTAAGCTAGAAGTTACACGCGTATATTTCTGCCGTCGCCCGCAGTTTTTTGGGCCATAGGCAGGTATACCAAACCCGCGCAGTTTGGTATCCAATATGCAGCGTAAGGACTTACGTGGCGAAAATGGAGAAAACTTACTCCATTTTCACCTCGCCACAAAAAGCAGCCGTAAGAAGCCTTACGCTGACTATTGGAGCCCCGTAACTTCCTAAACTGGCTGCTAAAATAAACCTAACACCTAACGCATGCGCAATGTCTATCTCCCTGTCAACCGCGATCTGCTAAAATAAACCTAACACCTAACGCATGCGCAATGTCTATCTCCCTGTCAACCGCGATCTGCTAAAATAAACCTAACACCTAACGCATGCGCAATGTCTATCTCCCTGTCAACCGCGATCCCCCCCCCCCCCCGAAATCCCTAATAAAGTTATTACCCCCTAAAACGCCGCTCCCGGACCCCGCCGCCATCTACATAAACTAACCCCCTACTGTGAGCCCCTAAAACCGCCGCCATCTACCTTATCTATCCCGTAATCTGACCCCTTACACCGCCGCCACCTATATAAAAATTATTAACCCATAATTTAATCTACCTACCCCGCCGCCAGCTATATAAAAATTATTAACCCCTAATCTAATCCCCCTATACCGCCGCCAGCTATATTAATATTATTAACCCCTAATGTAAGCCCCTTACACCGCCGCCATCTCTATTAAAATGATTAACCCCTAATTTAATCTACCTACCCCGCCGCCAGCTATATTATCTATATTAACCCTAAGTATATTATAGTTAATATAGTTATTACATTATATATATTAACTATATTAACCCTAATTATATTAGGGTTAATATAGTTACTATAGTATTTATATTAACTATATTAACTCTATCTAACCCTAACTACATTTATATTAAATTAATCTAATTAATTTATAAACTAAAATATACCTATTTAAATCTAAATACTTACCTATAAAATAAACCCTAAGATAGCTACAATATAATTAATAATTACATTGTAGCTATGTTAGGGTTAATATTTATTTTACAGGTAAATAGTTAATTATTTTAACTAGGTATAATAGATATTAAATAGTTATTAACTATTTAATATCTACCTAGTTAAAATAATTACCCAATTACCTGTAAAATAAATCCTAACCTAAGTTACAAATACACCTACACTATCAATAAATTTAATAAACTACAAACATCTATCTAAAAATACAATTAAATTAACTAAACTAAATTACAAAAAAAAAAAAACACTAAATTACAAAAAATAAAAAAAAGATTACAAGATTTTTAAGCTAATTACACCTATTCTAAGCCCCCTAATAAAATAATAAACCCCCAAAATAAAAAAATTCCCTGCCCTATTCTAAATTAAACAAATTTCAAAGCTCTTTACCTTACCAGCCCTTAAAAGGGCCTTTTGTGGGGCATGCCCCAAAGAATTCAGCTCTTTTGCATTCAACAAATACAATCCCCCCCCCCCCATTACAACCCACCACCCACATACCCCTATTCTAAACCCACCCAAACCCCCCTTAAAAAAGCCTAACACTACCCCCCTGAAGATCTCCCTACCTTGTCTTCACCACACCGGGCCGAACTCCTGATCCGATCCGGGCGATGTCGTCCTCCAAGCAGCAAAGAAGAATTCTTCCTCCGGCGACGTCTTCCTCCAAGCGGCAGCAAAGTCTTCATTCTTCCGGCGGCATCTTCAATCTTCTTTCTTCGCTCCGCCGCCGCGGAGCATCCATCCCGGCCGACTGCTGAACTTGGAATGAGGTACCTTTAAATGACGTCATCCAAGATGGCGTCCGCCGAATTCCGATTGGCTGATAGGATTCTATCAGCCAATCGGAATTAAGTTAAAAAAATCTGATTGGCTGATTGAATCAGCCAATCAGATTCAAGTTCAATCCGATTGGCTGATCCAATCAGCCAATCAGATTGAGCTCGCATTCTATTGGCTGATCAGAACAGCCAATAGAATGCGAGCTCAATCTGATTGGCTGATTCGATCAGCCAATCGGATTGAACTTGAATCTGATTGGCTGATTCAATCAGCCAATCAGATTTTTTTAACTTAATTCCGATTGGCTGATAGAATCCTATCAGCCAATCGGAATTCGGCGGACGCCATCTTGGATGACGTCATTTAAAGGTACCTCATTCCAAGTTCAGCAGTCGGCCGGGATGGATGCTCCGCGGCGGCGGAGCGAAGAAAGAAGATTGAAGATGCCGCCGGAAGAATGAAGACTTTGCTGCCGCTTGGAGGAAGACGTCGCCGGAGGAAGAATTCTTCTTTGCCGCTTGGAGGACGACATCGCCCGGATCGGATCAGGAGTTCGGCCCGGTGTGGGGAAGACAAGGTAGGGAGATCTTCAGGGGGGTAGTGTTAGGCTTTTTTAAGGGGGGTTTGGGTGGGTTTAGAATAGGGGTATGTGGGTGGTGGGTTGTAATGGGGGGGGGATTGTATTTGTTGAATGCAAAAGAGCTGAATTCTTTGGGGCATGCCCCACAAAAGGCCCTTTTAAGGGCTGGTAAGGTAAAGAGCTTTGAAATTTGTTTAATTTAGAATAGGGCAGGGAATTTTTTTATTTTGGGGGTTTATTATTTTATTAGGGGGCTTAGAATAGGTGTAATTAGCTTAAAAATCTTGTAATCTTTTTTTTATTTTTTGTAATTTAGTGTTTGTTTTTTTTTTGTAATTTAGTTTAGTTAATTTAATTGTATTTTTAGATAGATGTTTGTAGTTTATTAAATTTATTGATAGTGTAGGTGTATTTGTAACTTAGGTTAGGATTTATTTTACAGGTAATTGGGTAATTATTTTAACTAGGTAGATATTAAATAGTTAATAACTATTTAATATCTATTATACCTAGTTAAAATAATTAACTATTTACCTGTAAAATAAATATTAACCCTAGCATAGCTACAATGTAATTATTAATTATATTGTAGCTATCTTAGGGTTTATTTTATAGGTAAGTATTTAGATTTAAATAGGTATATTTTAGTTTATAAATTAATTAGATTAATTTAATATGAATGTAGTTAGGGTTAGATAGAGTTAATATAGTTAATATAAATACTATAGTAACTATATTAACTATAATATACTTAGGGTTAATATAGATAATATAGCTGGCGGCAGGGTAGGTAGATTAAATTAGGGGTTAATCATTTTAATAGAGATGGCGGCGGTGTAAGGGGCTTACATTAGGGGTTAATAATTTTAATATAGATGGCGGCGGTGTTAAGGGCTCACTTTAGGGGGTTATAGATATAATATAGCTGGCGGCGGGGTACGGGAGCGGCGGTTTAGGGGTTAATAACTTTATTAGGTTGCGGCGGGGTAAAGGAGCGGCGGTTTAGGGGTTAATAGCTTTTTTATTGTTAGGATAGTGAGGGGGGATAGCGGATAGAGGGTTAGACAGTGCGGGCTATGTTAGGGAGGCGTGTTAGACAGTGCGGGTGTTTTAGACTTTAGTCAGGTTTTATAGGCGCCGGCAGATTCTAACGTGGCGCAAGTCACTGGCGACGCCAGAAATTTGTACTTGCGCAGATTTCTGGACATCGCTGGTTTGTGAGACTTACGGCACGTTAGCATCTGACGGCGACCTATATGGGATGGCTCGAGTTGAAACTCCTCGCTTGCGCCGCAAACTGTGATCGATATCGGATCGCGCCCCTGATTTTTGGTGGATTATCCGCTGGGATATCGTATCCTGCTATTTTGGAGTTCGAACCACACTGGAAGTCAGTTTGCTGATTGACTGTTAGATTCCAGCCTGATCAACTTGCACCAAGAGGGGTGCTTCACTAAATGTGAGTGTAAACTTCTTATACATTATCTCACAAGAGTATATACAGTGCTAGACCATGTGGTGCTTCTGTTCCTTTATTGTCTCTGCAGATTGCTGGTCTTGGATCTTGGCCTTGGATCCGAACACAGACAGTTGCCTTGACCTGAATTTACTATACATCACTGGGCTCTACTTTTAATACCCTCCCTTTTTGATATAGGGAACTTGAACATTTTCTTTATACCTACTGATTTGATATTTTTCATTTTTTGCAAAGGTTTTTTTTTGCTTCAGATATATTGCAATATTGTATATTATATTGTTACATAGTAGTACCATTTATAACTATTATCTAACACATTGTATTTGTTGCCCCCTCTATATATTTCTTTTATGTCATGAAACATTGAAATGTTGTCTTTTTTCTTCATTTTATATCATGATTGTCAAAAGTTTATAAAATAAAAATCTGACAAAACTATTTTGGTGCTTGTGATAATGTTTATGAATGCACTATAATAAATATATTTTATGTTTTTTTGTGGAGCTTGGTAGGGGGACATGGTGTTTAATGGGTAGATGGTGTAGTGTAGCATGAAAAGAGATGATGTTCAGAAAGAGGAAATGGAAAATAATTGAAGCACGAAACAACATCTGAGGTTAAAGATCAAATCAAGAGAAAATCCAACTTGGTGAGTTATAGGTAAGCTGAAAAAAATGTACTTACATTTCAGCCTTTTCAAGTTTGGAACCATCATAATTAGTATTTAAAGTTGCTCTGTGACACCTACAGAAAGAGACATAAAAGAAACAGTATATTCTGACAAAAACAAAACTTCCTCAGCCTTACTATTCACTCACCAGTGAGAATTGTATTATCTTTCCCTCCCATAACCATATATCACTGTTTCTGTTGACTTCATGTAAAAGTCCCTTTTATAAACCACAGTATAGAGGATAAGGTTCCCCTACTTGACATCTTAGGACCAGATTACAAGTGGCGCGCTATTCAATGAATGTTAATTGTGCTAGAAGTAAACTTTTTGTGCGCGTCAGGTTCTGCTCGTATTATGTGTTTTTTCACTTGGGTGCTAACCCATCGAATGCAAAAAGCCGAACTTACAATATCAGTCGCACAATAACGTGTTCCCCTATAGAAGTCATTGGAGCAGAAAAAAAGCGAAAAAAAAATAACTTGCGTGCATATTCTCACGTGTGCTAACCAGACATGAAAAAATGAATATTTCACATTCCAGTGTTCTTCACATAGAAAAATATGTTCTATTTATTCATAAATACATATATCTAGATATATCTTATGGTTTTTCAGTACAATATATATTTATACCTATATACTGTATATATAGATGATTATAAATAGGTATAGATATATACAGGTATATATCGTATATAGAAATATAAATTTAGAAATACAAAGAACATATTCTGCTATGTGCAGAACATAGGAATGTGAAATATTTACTGTAAATACATAGTTAAAACCTTTATTAAATATGAATATTGTATAAATGTTTTTTTCATGTTTTATCTACTTAAAGGGATATAAAACCCAAAAATGTTCTTTCATGATTCTAATAGAAAGTACAATTTTAAACAGCTTTCCAATTTACTGCTATCATCCAATTTGTTCATTTTTCTTGGTATCCTTTGTTGAAGAAGCAGCAATGCATTACTGGGAGGTAGCAGATTGCATTGGGTGAGTCAATAACACAAGGCATATATGTGCAGCAACCAATTAGCAGCTCCTGAGCCTACTTATTTATTCTTTTCAACAAAAGATGCCAAGAGATAAAAAAAATAGATAATAGAAGTAAATTGAAAAGTTGTTTAGAATAACATGCTCTATCTGAATTATGAAAGAAAAAAATGGGTTTCACATCCCTTTAACTGCAAAGGGCTCCAATGCACTTACATATGTCTATATATGTATACATATGTATTTATGTGTTTATATATGTATATATGTCTGTAAATACATATGTACGCATATAAATAAACACATATGTACACACACATATATATATATATATATATATATATATATATATATATATTTAGACATGTATACGTATGTATATCTATATTAAAGCCCTTTGCCTGTTTTGAGACCTTATATCTTTGAGCCCTTATAACTATTTTGTGCAATATTTGTTTTAAAATAATTTTTATTAGCTGGTGTTATTATGAGTGTAAGTGTACTTTGTAATTTATTTGTCATGTGTTTTGTGACACTTTTTTGTTTTGCAAAACAAATAACCAGGGCTCTAAGTATGCACTAACCCCACGAGCGTTAACTGGAATTGTGCTCATGTGATCATGTTTACTTTCAACTTATTATATGAGAGGATAACCCTAACCCAACAAGCTCCGTTCAAAATCTGGCCCTTAAAGGAAAATTACTCTGCTTTGGTAAACCAGAGTCAGCCATTTAATGGCCTCCCAGACCCACCAAAATTAAATAGATGCTAACGAGATACCAACTCCATTAAAAACATTTTTTCTTATTGTCAACTGTCTTAAGATACAATGCCAATCAGCATCTTCAAAACTGAGTTCACACTTAGCTTTACTGTGGTCTAAGGGATTCCAGGTAATAAAGATTTACAAATAGAACTCAGTACCCACAATTATTAAGGCAAAAATCTTGGACTTGCCAGTTCCAATAAACCAAAAAAAATATATATATATTTCAAACTATTTAAAGTTAAAATGGACCTTCATTTCACCACAGGGTCCCAAAGAAAAAGCCAGCTATTGGCCCTTAGGCCCCAATATTCAAAGCATTACAGTCCGTCGGTCTGTCGATATTTTCTAAAAAAGGGGGCGGACCCGCAAAGTGCCAGTAAGTGGCGATGTGTCTCCCTTAGGATATAATGGGGAGCGATACATCAGCTAAACATTGCCACTTGTTGGCACTTTCTGCATACGGGAGGGTGTATTTGAAGTGTTCCCAACTTGGTTTCTGTGTCTGAACACTTCAAATAATACCTGTGTGACCTAACTCTTACTACACCTATACTACCTTCCTCGCACTGTAAAGTATCACCACTGAAAAGGTAGCAAGACAACCATGGCTGACACACTACTCGCAACCTGTACTTCAGAGATTGGAATATATTGCACTGCTGGCAACGTATCCTATTAAAAGTACATGTTACTCCCCATGGGATGCCCGGCTAACTCCCACAGAACCCTTACGTCATAATCCTCATAGAATGCCCAGCTAACTCCCTAATACCGCCTACATTTTACAATACTTCCATGAAATTCCCAGCTAACTCCCACAGACTGCCTACACCTATGTCATATCTTCCCTGTACTCCCCCTGGAACACCCAGCTAACTCCCACAGAATGCCTACACCTACGTAATGTCTGCAATCTACCTGACTAATAAAGTATACAAAATCTATCAATCCCTTATGCGCCCTCGTCTCCAGCAGAACTTACAATATTAACCCCTAATCTGCAATAACCTAAAGATCTAACCACCCCATAACCTATTAACCCCTACACCACCACAAGCCTTCAAATGCAATAAGCCCCCTAACTATAATGCCACAACCACCCAACACAATCTACACCTACACTATTAACACCTAACCTAGCTACCTAACACCTAACCCCCTCACCTCTAAGCTAAAAACCCCTAAGTTACAAAAAAATAGCAAACGCTAAATTTACACACACAAAAAACCTAACATTACAGAAAAAAACAACACTACCAAAAATAAAAAATCCACAATTATGCCTATACTAAAACTATGGCTCCCTTTAAAAAACAAAAACAAACACACCCTAAAATAAAAAATCCTAAACTAACACTAAAAGTTACTATAAAAATAGACCTTAGAAGGGCTTTTTGTAGGGCATTGCCCTAAAGTGTCACAGCTCTTTTTCAAATAAATACTACAACCCCAATTTAAAAATAAAAGTAACCCCCATCCCACCCCCAAAGAAAAATGCCCAATCTAAAAAGAAT
Source organism: Bombina bombina (assembly GCF_027579735.1). NCBI lineage: Eukaryota > Metazoa > Chordata > Amphibia > Anura > Bombinatoridae > Bombina > Bombina bombina. Next base: position 582,604,254 of record NC_069503.1, on the reverse strand, counting down.
CCTAAACCAAAAAAATCCCTATCATAAAAAAAGATTGCCCTGAAAAGGGAATTGGTAGGGCATTGCCCTTAGAAAAGCATTTGGTAGGGCAGTGCCCACAGCTAAACTAAAAAAAACTTAAAAGGAAATACAAACCCTAATTTTAAAAATAAAATAACCCACCCCAAAAAAATCCTTAAGCTGAACCCAAGTTTGTACTCACCAACTTGACTTCAGAGGTGCTCCTCTTTTTTCTTCATGCAAGCGGTCCTCCGGGACGATCCTCTTCATGGCGGTGGTCCTCTTCTTCCATCTTCTGTCTTCCATATTCTCACTTCTTCTTCCATCTTCCATACAAACTTAATTTTCTTCGTATCTTCTTTTCTTCTTCCATAGGTCCTCTTCATGCGGTCACCGCCACACACTAAAGCTTGAATGCAAGGTTCCTACTTATATAGGGGTGTGCCCGTGAATTCCTAGTGCAATCTACCAATTAACCAATAGAAAAAGCTTTTATTCTATCGGTTAATTAGACTAGGAGATTTTAAATATTTCGCCGCTTGCAGCACTTTAGATCATCAGGGCCTTAGTCATGTCTGATATGAGATGACTAAGTGCCAATAGATTGCCTGAAACATTGTCCCTTTTTTCCTTGGACACAAATGCAGTAGTGAAATAAAGGTCAATCTTTAAACAGGCTGGAATTTTTTTCATTTTTACTTTTGTTGGATTCCAGTTTCTTCCATAATCTCATGAGGTTTCTTGCTAGATTCATGCTTTATCTGTAAGTCTGGGACAAGCATCCTTATTGGATGTTTACAATCTGTTTCAATAGGATGTGGCTATGAAATTATTGTTGATTTTCCCTTTTTACATAGCGATGTTCATGTGATATTTTCTAGACAGCTTTTTACAGATATACTGCATCACTTTCAAGTGATTTAGCATCTGTGTAACATTCTCACCTCACATTTATGAACACAGTTATGCTGCATAGATATAAACAGAAGATTAGCATAAACCACATCTATAATACTGATACACTCCTTAAAAGGTGTTAATTGTTTTGCAGATCATTAAATCATCTGGTGGACGACGATCCTGATACAATGGCAGCTCTATAGCTTTTCTGTGCATTGCATATTAAGCACCTCATTGAATCAGATCTGCATACAAAATAAATATTTTGAAAACATTTAAAACTGTAATTTTGTTAGCAAAATATCCTTTCATGTGACCAATTAAGGACAAGTATAAATGAGCTTTTGCACTAAACAATCACTGGGAATCATGTACAATGGGTCAGAGTTCTGAATTCCACAGAATGCTTTCTTACCTCTCTGGAGGAGTGTAAAAACAAAAAAGCTCAGATTTAAATTATATGAAAAGCAATCACATTAAATAATGTAAATGCATAACAAATTCATTTCACTATGCTTAATTATACCTTTTATGCAGAATTAAATGTTGTGTTTTCAGCCCTCAACTGCGCCAACAAACTCATAAAACAAGTGCTAACACAGGAGCTGATGAAGTTTAACATTCTCATAAAAAATACACACTAGTGAATGATTGGCTAGTAAATCATTTATCATGGCTTCAAAGAAACACTTCAATTACAATGTTATATACATAAGAAGTTGTTCTGTATATGCTAATTTAGCAAGCACTTTGATGATAAAGTGCTTATGAAAGTGTTCTATAAATGGCCGTTGATCATATTAATTACATTTTCATAATCACTGGTGTATCAGATCTGATATATGGATAGAGATTTTATTTTGAGTGCCTTTTTTTCACAAGAAGAGCCCTAGCAAGCCTGTAATAAAATAACTTAAAAAGCAATAACATTAATTATAGGTATATGGTAGGAAAAAAGTATCAAGATGTCGAGTTAGGTTTCTAAGTAGCAGCTCCCTTGGTGTCACTAATTATGCTGAACTGTCAACGACTGCAGGACGACATCCTAAAAAGTATAACAGAAATGCAAGCTTTGATTATAACTCAATTACCTGGAGAGGAAAACAGTAGGTCAAATTCACATTTTACTAAGTGCTGTTTTATCTTTGCAATTAAATTTAAAAAAATCATTAAACTCTCAAATTCTATAATAGAGCCTCCTTCAAGGGACATTTTGAAATGATCAAATATTGAATTTTAACAGTGTAAAAAGCCCAAATGTTAATACATTTTTATTACAATAATAAATACAACATGGCAGCCAATAATAAAGTACACTACATTTCAGATAGAAAAAAAAAATTGTCTTTTTTTAATTAGTATTAAAATTATCCTATAATATCTATAGTAATTTTTGTAGATAAATAATGTGATAAACCTTTTAAACAAAAAAAAACATTATACCTGCTTTTTTATCCAACCAGTACATAATATTTTAGTTAAAAAGCAGAATTTTTGACATTAAGAACTTGTTGTGGTTACAACATATTTCAGTTTTATGTTAAATTGTTAATATTGCTTTTTAGCAAAGTATTCTTTTTTTTACTAAATCAAGGAACAAATAAAGACTTAAAGGGACACTAAACCCATTTTTTTTCTTTTGTGATTCAGATAGAGCATGCAAATTTAAGCAACTTTCTAATTTAATACCAATTGTCAAATTTTCTTTGTTCTCTTGGTATCTTTATTTGAAAAGCATAAATGTAAGCTTAGGTGCCGGCTCATTTTTTGTTCACCACCTGTGTTCTGCTTGCTGATTGGTGTCTAAATATAGCCACCAAACAGCAAGTGCTGGACCAAAAAAGGGCCGGCTGCTCAGCTTACATTCCTGCTTTTTCAAATAAAGATACCAAGAGAACGAAGAAGAAAATGATAATAGAAGTAAATTAGAAAGTTGCTTAAAATTGCTTGCTCTATGTGAATCACGAAAGAAAATATTTGGGTTTAGTATCCCTTTAAGATTACTGAAATATATACATACATGTTTAACTGTAAAAGCTATTTCTCTCACACACCAGTAGAACCATGCGTGTACTAGTGGGTAGGTGGCTTCAGTAAGTAAAAATGCAACTCAGAAGTCCTAACATTTAACCTCACCTTACTGCTAGGGTCAGCACAATTTTTAACTATTTAGAGTAAGCTAGTCTTAGTTAGCGCTCTTACTAATAGAGCAAGATTTGACCTCTCACTACTACAAGGCTTCAGCCAGCATAGTGTTGCCCTTACACTTATAAAGCAATCATATAGGAAAAGAAACAATTCTCAAGATTTCTGGTTTCCTGGATTGTGTTTACTGTCTACTTTACTGTTATGCATATTCATATTGTACAGCTCGGTTTGCCACCTCGGTCATGTGTTCCTGGACACTTATGGCTATTTACCTATGACATGTTACTAATTTTGCTTATTTTTAAAATGTATTTTCAGGCTTTCTTCCTAACTCTTTCTCTCTGGAAATCATTATAATCAGCATTAGCTATTAACGGCTGCACATAAGATCTTTTTGATGTCAATAAAATCATAATCTGCCATTTTTTATTGTTTATCATCAGCACTTTTTTCATTATTGTTTTGATGTAAAAGAGCCCTATACTTAACATATGCCAGTCCTGTTTGACTAATCACAATCCAAATTTTTGATACTTAAAGGGATACTAAACCCAGATGTTTTCTTTCATGATTCAGATAGAGCATTCAATGTTAAGCAACTTTCTAATTTACTCCTATTATTTCTTCGTTCTCTTGCTATCTTTATTAAAAATCAGGAATGTAAAGCTTAGGAGCCGGCACATTTTAGGTTCAGCACCCTGGATAGCACTTGCTTATTGGTGGCTACATTAAGCCACCAATAAGCAAGAGTAACCCAGGTACTGAACCAAAAATGTGCCAGCTCCTAAGCGTTACATTCCTGATTTTAAAAATAAAGATAGCAAGAGAACAAAGAAAAATTGATAATAGGAGTAAATTAGAAAGTTGCTTAAAATTGTATGCTCTATCAGAATCATGAAAGAAAAAAATGGGGTTAGTATCCCTTAAAAAACACATTTACAAGGCTGCTTTTCAGGTATAACATTTTACAGCTAATAGGGCTTGATATACACAAAATAAAACTCTTTAAATTATTAACAAGTACCACAAACATTTTCAATTGAAACATTGGTTAAGTTACATGGGGAAAATGTACTGAAATCACTTCTGCCATATTGTTTGACATTACTAAACAATGTCATCTAACACAGTGTTCTTCAAACTTTTTTTCCCCAAGACCACGTGCCATGATACCACATGCTTTCCCGACCCAATTTTTTTGCTTGTTCTTAAAATTTCTGAAGTTATATACAACTAGATAGCTGCAATTAGTAACAAGACTAAAATGTGTATGTGCTTTATTCCTGATTGTAGTCAAACTTAAAGGAGACTCTCATACAACACACACAGCACACACACACTCCTACAACACATACAGAAATTGCGACCCAGTAAACATGGTGTTGCGACCCAGTAATGGTCTCCGACCCATGGTTTGAGGTACTCTAATTTAACAGTAACAAATGGTACCTGCTTAATAAATTAAAGTTTAAAAATTTAAAATAAGCACTTTTACTTTAAGAAAAAAATAGCAAAATCAATAACCCAACAACCACACATGCCCACTACACTCATGATGTCCCTTGAAAAAGCCGAAAGGTGAAAGGTGGGAAGTGGAGCCACGGTGTCCTGATGTCATCCAGTACTAGAACGCTCATTGAAGTTAACTGGAGTCATTCACAGATGCTACTCTAAGCATATGCATAGTAGCTTGATCTGTAGATGTTTCTACTTGGAATATATAAATATCCCCAACTAAACAGGGACTGCCTGATATGTTACAGGAGGGCAAGAAAACGCAGGCACTACTTTTTTACACTAACCGAGTAGTGCCTGCGTTTTCTTGCTCTCCTGTACTATAAACGGCCTGATCCGCCGTTTTGCTACGGTACTCCGGGTAACTTAGGTAGCAGAGTCCTTTTTCACTGTTGCACAGACCAGTGGTTGGACCGTGTTCCGGATACCCCTCTTACTTGACTGCCTGATATGTTATATGCACACTTTATTTGTATTTATATATAAAGCTTTACTGTTTTAAAATTATATTAATACATTTGAAACCCCTATGAATAACAGAGTTGGATCCATTTTGTACTGGACTTTTAACTTAGAGCTATTGAGCTTTGACCTGTGTGAGTGCCAGGCTAAGTTGGGCACTTTCTTGATGTTTATATGATATTACGCTATGGAAGTTTATTTTTGTTCTTTTTAAGGTCATGTTGAGGAATTACATAGACATTCATCAATCATAACAATAACAATACACAGGGCACAGTGTACTCTTTTTATTTTATTTTGTATCACATTGTATTTGTTATAACATTGTATTATATTAGTATATAAATTTTAGTACTCATAATGTCCTTGTTAAATCCCTTAGAAAGACGTTCACATATATGACATCTCTATGGTTTTGAAGTACAATAGACTGATTTCACTCATATCACCCATTACCATCAATACACACTATTAAAAAGGATGAATCAATCTACATGCCTTTCAACCTGTGTTATAATTGCAAACCCCAACCCCCAACCACAGTTATTTATGAATCATGAAAAATGGGAGCGTAACAATGAAGATAGCAATTTTGCCTTGTTTTAGGCAAATCTCATTCAGCCTAAGCTTACACTAGGGAGACTGTAGGTTGAAGCGCTGTAAGGGCTTCTGTGTGAGCTGATGATGGCACTAGTTCCCGCAGAGGTAGCATAGGTTGTAGCACTACTCAAGATCTGATACGCACTGAAGATGGCTAAAGATGGCGCTGGTTCTAGATGCAGGAGCACTAGACATAGCACAGGTAGTAAGCTGTGAATGGCACTATTTATAGTTTGCGCTTTAGAAAAATGATGTTGCTACAGAAGGAGAGCTTAAAGAGGGCACCAGAAAATATAAAAGATTTCTGAAAAGGGCACTTGATGCTTGGTTATTCTTTTGTGATAATCATGGTATTCTTGGTTTGTAAACCCCCTTCTACTGAGACCTTGGATCGATTTATGGACTATGATTCATGTCCAACCCTTTGAATATTGCTTGATCCTTGCTGACTACCTGGTTACTAACTTTTGGAGCTTTTGTATTTGATTATACTTCTGTTTGATTACTGATGTATTTACTAGTTCCCCATTTTGGGCTTGTACCAGTTTATCTCTGCCTGGTTTCTTACAGATCTACTGGTTCTTAACTTTGGTCTGTTATTGACATTAACTCTTAAACCATCTCCTGCATTTTTTAATCCTGAGAAAAACAAAGGGCTTAATATATTAGGCAGCAAATGCTGCCATGTTGCCCTTGCTTTTCGCAATGTAAAAAGTCAGCAATTAGAAATCCCCCCGAATACGTTCACTTGGGGTGAGTGTGAGTGAATGTGCAATGGTACATATGGGCAGAGGACATACAGTGTCTGCTACCTGTTTAATGCGAATCCAGGTGGACAAGTTTAGTACATTGTCTGCACTGGCTTCATATATAGGGCCCTATTTCTTTTGCATTGAAGTGGGATTTCTCCAACACTTGTAGGAACAGTTCTGTGGAAATAAAATATTTTGCGGTACCTCCTTCAACCCATTTCATTGTACTTTAAATACTTTCCCTCACTAATATCCATTTTAAGGCTGAAGATCAATAACTCTTAGCAATTAAATTGGTTTATAGAGGTGGCACTGTCTCTTGGAAAGATTTAATTAATCTTAAAGGGGCAATATACACCAATTTTCATTTAACTGCATGTAATAGACACTACTATAAAGGATAATATGGACAGATACTGATATAAAAATCCAGTATAAAACCGTTTAAAAACTTATTTAGAAGCTCCCAGTTTAGCTCTGTTAAAAAGGTTAGCTGGAACACCCACTGCAGGTGGGAAATAACAGACACTCCCCCTCCCTCAGCATATGAAAAGACTCTTTACACAAACAGAAGCAAACTCTAGTAGGTATACATCAGTATTGTCCTAAAACTTTGGGGCTTAGTTAGGAGTCTGAGAATCAGAGCAATGTTATTTAAAAATAAGCAAAACTATACATTTTTATAAAAACACTCCCAGATGGGCTATATAAATGGATCCTCTACAAAACATTTATGCAAAGAAAAATCTAGTGTATAATGTCCCTTTAAGTAATATTGTAATTTAGATTACTATTCAGTTCCTTCTTTTCACACTTTCCAGTTTTGTCTTTTCTGTAATCTTTTTTTTTCCATTTCTTGTCTACCTGTGTTGGACTCACTTACGCCTAGATTTAGAGTTCTGCGTTAGCCGTCAAAACCAGCGTTAAGGGCTCCTAACGCTGGTTTTTACTGCCCGTCAGGAAAGGGTCTAACGCTCACTTTCCAGCCGCGACTTTTCCATACCGCAGATCCCCTTATGCCAATTGCGTATCCTATCTTTTCAATGGGATCTTCCTAACGCTAGTATTTAGAGTCTTGGCTGAAGTGAGCGTTAGAACTCTAGAACTCTAACGACAAAACTCCAGCCACAGAAAAAAGTCAGGAGTTAAGAGCTTTATGGGCTAACGCCGGTTTATAAAGCTCTTAACTACTGTGCTCTAAAGTACACTAACACCCATAAACTACCTATGTACCCCTAAACCGAGGTCCCCCCACATCACCGCCACTATAATACATTTTTTAACCCCTAATCTCCCGACCGCACACCGCCGTCAGCTACATTATCCCTATGTACCCCTAATCTGCTGCCCCTAACATCGCCGACACCTACATAATATTTATTAACCCTTAATCTGCCCCCCCCCAAACGTCGCTGCTACCTTACCTACACTTATTAACCCCTAATCTGCCGACTGGACCTCACCGCCACTATAATAAATGTATTAACCCCTAAACCGCCTCACTCCCACCTCCCAAACCCTATAATAAATAGTATTAACCCCTAATCTGCCCTCCCTAACATCGCCGCCACCTAACTTCAAGTATTAACCCCTAATCTGCCGACCGGACCTCGCCGCTACTCTAATAAATGTATTAACCACTAAAGCTAAATCTAACCCTAACCCTAACACCCCCCTAAATTAAATATAATTTTAATCTAACAAAATAAATTAACTCTTATTAAATAAATTAATCCTATTTAAAGCTAAATACTTACCTGTAAAATAAACCCTAATATAGCTACAATATAACAAATAATTACATTGTAGCTATTTTAGGATTTATATTTATTTTACAGGCAACTATGTATTTATTTTAACCCGGTACAATAGCTATTAAATAGTTATTTACTATTTAATTGCTACCTAGTTAAAATAATTACAAAATTACCTGTAAAATAAATCCTAACCTAAGTTACAATTAAACCTAACACTACACTATCAATAAATTAATTAACTAAACTACCTACAATTACCTACAATTAAATCAACTAAACTAAATTACAAAAAAAACAAACACTAAATTACAAAAAATAAAAAAAGATTACAAGAATTTTAAACTAATTACACCTACTCTAAGCCCCCTAAAAAAATAACAAAGCCCCCAAAATAAAAAAATGCCCTACCCTATTCTAAAATAAAAAGTTAACAGCTCTATTACCTTACCAGCCCTTAAAAGGTTTTTTTTTGCGGGGCATGCCCCAAAGAAATCAGCTCTTTTGCCTGTAAAAAAAACCCATACAATACCCCCCCCAACATTACAACCCACCACCCACATACCCCTAATCTAACCCACCCAAACCCCCCTTAAAAAACCTAACACTAAGCCCCTGAAGATCTTCCTACCTTGTCTTCACCTAGCCGGGTATCACCGATCCGTCCAGAAGAGGGTCCGAAGTCTTCATCCTATCCAGCAAGAAGAGGTCCTCCAGAGGGTCCGAAGTCTTCATCCTATCCGGCAAGAAGAGGTCCTCCAGAGGGTCCAAAGTCTTCATCCAGGCGGCATCTTCTATCTTCTTCCATCCGGAGCGGGTCCATCTTGAAGCAGCCGACGCGGAGCCATCCTTCCTCACCGACGGACTAACGACGAATGAAGGTTCCTTTAAATAACGTCATCCAAGAAGGCATCCCTCGAATTCCGATTGGCTGATAGGATTCTATCAGCCAATCGGAATTAAGGTAGGAAAAATCTGATTGGCTGATTGAATCAGCCAATCAGATTCAAGTTCAATCCGATTGGCTGATTGGATCAGCCAATCAGATTGAGCTCGCATTCTATTGGCTGATCGGAACAGCCAATAGAATGCAAGCTCAATGTGATTGGCTGATTGGATCAGCCAATCGGATTGAAATTGAATCAGATTTTTCCAACCTTAATTCCGATTGGCTGATAGAATCCTATCAGCCAATCGGAATTTGAGGGATGCCATCTTGGATGACGTCATTTAAAGGAACCTTCATTCGTCGTTAGTCCATCGGTGAGGAAGGATGGCTCCGCGTCGGCTGCTTCAAGATGGACCCACTCCGGATGGAAGAAGATAGAAGATGCCGCCTGGATGAAGACTTCGGACCCTCTGGAGGACCTCTTCTTGCCGGATAGGATGAAGACTTCGGACCCTCTTCTGGACGGATCGGTGATACCAGGCTGGGTGAAAACAAGGTAGGAAGATCTTCAGGGGCTTAGTGTTAGGTTTTTTAAGGGGGGTTTGGGTGGGTTAGATTAGGGGTATGTGGGTGGTGGGTTGTAATGTTGGGGGGGTATTGTATGTGTTTTTTTTTACAGGCAAAAGAGCTGATTTCTTTGGGGCATGCCCCACAAAAAGCCCTTTTAAGGGCTTGTAAGGTAATAGAGCTGTTAACTTTTTATTTTAGAATAGGGTAGGGCATTTTTTTATTTTTGGGGGCTTTGTTATTTTTTTAGGGGGCTTAGTGTAGGTGTAATTAGTTTAAAATTCCTGTAATCTTTTTTTATTTTTTGTAATTTAGTGTTTGTTTTTTTTTGTAATTTAGTTTAGTTGATTTAATTGTAGGTAATTGTAGGTAGTTTAATTTATTGATAGTGTAGTGTTAGGTTTAATTGTAACTTAGGTTAGGATTTATTTTACAGGTAATTTTGTAATTATTTTAACTAGGTTGCTATTAAATAGTAAATAACTATTTAATAGCTATTGTACCAGGTTAAAATAAATACAAAGTTGCCTGTAAAATAAATATAAATCCTAAAATAGCTACAATGTAATTAGTCATTATATTGTAGCTATATTAGGGTTTATTTTACAGGTAAGTATTTAGTTTTAAATAGGATTAATTTATTTATTAAGAGTTAATTTATTTCATTAGATTTAAATTATATTTAACTTAGGGGGGTGTTAGGGTTAGGGTTAGACTTAGCTTTAGGGGTTAATACATTTATGAGAGTAGCGGCGAGGTCCGGTCGGCAGATTAGGGGTTAATACTTGAAGTTAGGTGGCGGCGATGTTAGGGAGGGCAGAATAGGGGTTAATACTATTTATTATAGGGTTTGCAAGGCAGGAGTGCAGCGGTTTAGGGGTTAATACATTTATTATAGTGGCGGCGAGGTCCGGTCGGCAGATTAGGGGTTAATAAGTGTAGGTAAGGTAGCAGCGACGTGGGGGGGCAGATTAGGGGTTAATAAATATAATGTAGGTGTCGGCGACGTTGGGGGCAGCAGATTAGGGGTTCATAGGGATAACGTAGGTTGCAGCGGTGTCCGGAGCGGCAGATTAGGGGTTAATAATATAATGCAGGGGTCGATAGCGGGGGCGGCAGATTAGGGGTTAATAAGTGTAAGGTTAGGGGTGTTTAGACTCGGGGTTCATGTTAGGGTGTTAGGTGCAGACTTAGAAACTGTTTCCCCATAGGAAACAATGGGGCTGCGTTAGGAGCTGAACGCTGCTTTTTTGCAGGTGTTAGGTTTTTTTTCAGCTCAAACTGCCCCATTGTTTCCTATGGGGATATCGTGCATGAGCACGTTTTTCAAGCTGGCCGCTACCGTAAGCAACGCTGGTATTTAGAGTTGAAGTGGCGGAAAATTATGCTCTGCGCTCCCTTTTTGAAGCCTAACGCAGCCCTTCAGAGAACTCTAAATACCAGCGTTATTTAAAAGGTGCGGGGGGAAAAAAACACACGTAGCTAACGCACCCCTTTGGCCGCAAAACTCTAAATCTAGGTGTTAGTTAGTCATCTTTTTATGTTGTAGATGGTCTTTACAATTTTAAGTGGATAATAGTGTGCATGTTTTTCACTGTGAAACCAGACAGATCTTGTCTTTACATTTTTATAGTTTGTACTAACAATCACAGAGATTACGAGTTTTGCGGTAACAGGGGTGCGTTGCTAACGAGCATTTTTTTTTCAACGCTCCCTTAAGACAACGCTGGTATTATGGGTTTTAAACCCGGCGTTAGCCGCAAAAGGTGAGCGTAGAGCAAAATTTAGCTCCACATCTCACTGTAATACCAGCGCTGCTTACGATAGTGGTAAGCTGGCTAAACGTGCTCGTGCACGATTTCCCCATAGGAATCAATGGGGCAGATCGGGCTGAAAAAAACCTAACACCTGCAATGTCCGGTTAGGCAGATTAGGGGTTAAAATTTTGAATATAGTGTTTGCGATGTGGGGGGCCTCTGTTTATGGGTTAATAGGTAGTTTATGGATGTTAGTGTACTTTTTAGCACTTTAGTTAAGAGTTTTATGTTACGGCGTTAGCCCATAAAACTCTTAACTACTGACTTTTAAATGCAGTAGGAGTCTTGACAGGAGTGGGTCTACCGCTCACTTTTTCCAAGACTCGTAATACCGGCGCTATGCAAGTCCCATTGAAAAGATAGGATACGCAATTGACGTAAGTGAGCGGTACACCTGTACCTTCCAGACTCGTAATACCAGCGGGCGTTAAAAAGCAGCGTTGGGACCTCTCAACGCTGCTTTTTAAGGCTAACGCAAGACTCGTAATCTAGGCGAATGTCATTTCATACAGTTTATATATCTAAAACATATTTTATTCATAATAATGCATAATTCAACATATGTTTATTTGTAATACTTTTTTTTAAAAATAATCACTTTATAAATAAGAAACCATAGAGTTTAAACTAAAGCTTGGTAATCCATTTAAAAGCTTATATAAAATATAAACAAATCATTCCTTCTTCTTTCCTTTTTCTTTTTTTTTAAATTACTACTATTATTCTTGATTTTTTTTTGTCATTCTATAGATACAGTATCTATCAATCTATCTCTATCTATCTATCTATCTATATCTATCTATATCTATCTATATATCTATCTATCTATCTATCTATCTATCTATATCTATCTATCTTTATAAATATAGTGATTTTTTTGTAGAAAAAAAGGTACCGGTACTCATTGATTAATTATTGATATATTTAGCTCAGTGAGTTTGAGAAAAGCAAAGGGACAAAGTTATTTACAATGCTTGATATATTTTGCAGCCCCCCTTACATGATGATTACAAATATTACCTGTTATGAGGTGGTGGTATTTAATATCGTTGAGTACCCCCACAAAAAAGCCCTGAATATATATATATATATATATATATATATATATATATATATATATCAAACAGCAAAGTGAACTGTCAGTAATACACTTAAAAAGTCTATTTATTTCAAGGGAGATTAAACTGATCATGCCAACGGTAGAAGGGTTAAGTTACTACAGTACTCACCTTGCTGTTAATCCTTCTATACCTATAGCTCTTTTAAAAACAGTTCTGTTTAACACATTACAGAAGCCACTTAGTAAAGCTCGGCATCTTTCTACTTGCTAGTGCCATCTTGCATGTATTATTGCATTCTGGGACAAAAGTACTATGCTTTCACAAATCAATGATGTTGCTGGCTTTTTGACAGCTGTACTTTGCACTTTTGATTATCGATTTTTTTTACAGTTTAAAAGATACATGGCAAAATATAAAAAAGCCCACTGGAATAATATAGGGAAATGCAGTCTCAGCAGAAATATTTAGCTCCTACTCTTGATTGTGCACACTTAACTGAAGCGCATGATACAGCTTGTCAAGAACTTAAAGGGACACTTAACCCAAATGTTTTCTTTCATGATTCAGATAGAGCATGTAATTTTAATCAACTTTCTATTTTACTCCTGTTATCAATTTTTCTTTGTTCTCTTGCTATCTTTATTTTAAAAGCAGGAATGTAAATCTTAGCAGCCAGCCCATTTTAAGTTCAGTACAATGGATAGTGCTTGCTTATTGGAGGCTTACATTTACCCACCAATAAGCAAGCATAACCCAGGTTCTCAACCAAAAATGGGCCGACTCTTATGCATCACATTCCTGCTTTTTAAATAAATATAGCAAGAGAACGAAGAAAAATTGATAATAGGAGTAAATTAGAAAGTTGCTTAAAATTGCATGCTCTAGCTAAATCATGAAAGAAAAAAAATTGGGTTTAGTGTCCCTTTAAATTCCAAGATGGTGGTGCCCAGTGTGAAGATTCAGAACTTCACTAACAAGATATTGTAAGGAGTTTGAATTTAAAAAAAAAAACATCTTTAAAGAGAGCTGCAGGGACACAAGGATATACAATAGTATGGTGAGTAGTAGCCGTGATGTTGTTATACCCAGCAATTCAATGTCCCTTTCACAAATCCAATTATTACTTGGATTTTTATATTTTGTCAAAAATATAGGTAAACCCTTTTTTAAATTTGTTTTGTAATTGCAGTTACTAACTACTCAGACAAAGAGTTCCACATTTTGATTGCTCCTAGATTTCAAGTGGAGCACAAACAATAACAGTCATAGGTTGAGTTACCTGTCGCTCAATCTCACACACAGAATAACGCACAATCGGGTAACTATTAAAGTGGATGGTTAAATATTTTAACCAGAGTTCTTAACATGGCACTATATATTTTTAATGAGTAGCGCAGGAAGCATTTTAAAAGGACACTGAACCCAAATGTTTTCTTTTGTGATTCAGATGGAGCATGCAATTTTAAGCAACTTTTCTCCTTTTATCAATTTTTTTTCATTCTCTTGCTATCTTTATTTGAAAAAGAAGTCATCTAATCTATTTTTTTAGTTCAGAAATCTGGACAGTCCTTGTTTATTGGTGGGTGAATTTATCCATAAATCACCAAAAATGGGCCGGCATCTAAACTTATATTCTTGCATTTTCAAATAAAGATACCAAGAGAATGAAGAACATTTGATAATAGGAGTAAATTAGAAAGTTGCTTAAAATTGCCTGCTCTTTCTGAATCACAAAAGAAAAAAATGTGGGTTCAGTGTCCCTTTAAGCATGCTCATAACGCTCCTATTACAGTACAAATGATAAATTAAGTGTTGCGCTAGAGCTCTAAAATAGTACTAGAGATTGGTACCAAGAGATGATTGTGCATAAAAATCCCAGTAGATCAGCAGTTTTTTAAATACTCAGACCAGCCTGTCTGGCAATAACAACCGTGCCACGTTCAAAGTCACTTAAATCCCCTTTCTTCCCCATTCTGATGCTCGGTTAGAACTTCAGCAAGTCGTCTTCAAACATATAAACTCAATCTATATTAACACACATATAGACATATATATATATATATATATATATATATATATATCCAAACACTTACTCTTAAAAACTGTGCTAACTTACTGATTCAATAGTAGGCTTATAAATGCACTAAAAAATACAGTATATCTCACACCAATATAAACTAATATTTGTTATCTTCAGTGCTTTTATATGTTTAAAAATCTGTGATTTGCTTCCTTCAGTAATTTTTACCAATACATTCGTTGTACATAACTTTATTAAGCTTTTGTTATCACTAGTTCATTTGATTCACAGCCTTGAGATTTACTAAAAATTTAAAATACTATTTAACTAAGTTAAAAATGTTACATATATAAAATCAATTTAATAGAAATAATCTCTTGTACATATACTGATTTTATCTCACCTTAATGTCTCAGGGAGTATGGTAGAAGACTAGTATTCACTAGTTATTTCTTTTTCTTTAAATCAGGATCTCCCCAACTTCCTTATGAGTGTTGTGCAGCTTCACAGTTCACTGAACTTTTGCAGAGTATTTCAGAATCGATAGTACTATAAAACAAAAAGAAGAGAAAGCGCAACCACGACTCAAGGTAAAAGTATTTAATTCCACTTTGCGCATATGAACATACTGCACAGGAATACAAAAATTACAAGCGTCTCTTAAAATCTCACAAGTCCCCGGTCCTCCGGTCTCAGTCAGCTGTAGCTGTTTACTCGCTCGTTTCAATTTCCGGCGTGTGGACTTGGTAGTTGTTCCTTTACACGATGCAGGGATTAGTTCAGACTTTCCTATCCCAATACTATTATGAGACTCGACTGGATCAGCTAGCGTCTACGCGTTTCGTCCATATACACTGACCAAAAGTCTTGAAAAAGTCCGCAGAAGACAGACGAAACGCGTAGATGTTAGCTGATCCAGTCGAGTCTAATAATAGTATTGGGATAGGAAAGTCTGAACTAATCCCTGCATTATGTAAAGGAACAACTACCAAGTCCACACGCCGGAAATTGAAACGAGCGAGTAAACAGCTACAGCTGACTGAGACCGGAGGACCGGGGACTGTGTGAGATTTTAAGAGACGCTTGTAATTTTTGTATTCCTGTAAGTGCAGTATGTTCATATGTGCAAAGTGGAATTAAATACTTTTACCTTGAGTCATGGTTGCGCTCTCTCTTCTTTTTGTTTTATATATATATATATATATATATATATATACACATATATATACTAGTCCTAAAGCCCGTTCCCACGGGCCATTTTTTGCAGTACAGCGGTCCCACCCCTTGCGCTCTCTCCCTCCTCCTCTCTTTTGCTCTCTCTCTCTCCCCCTCTCTTTTGAGCTCTCTCTCTCTCCACCCTCTCTTTTGAGCTCTCTCCCCCTCTCTTTTGCGCTCTCTCTCTCCCCCCTCTCTTTTGCGCTCTCTCTCTCCCCCTCTCTTTTGAGCTCTCTCTCTTCCCCTCTCTTTCGCGCTCTCTCTCCCCCTCTCTTTTGTGCTCTCTCTCTCCCCCATCTCTTTTGCGCTCTCTCTCTTCCCCATTTTTTTCACCATTTACTTCTACGAGGAATGCGAAAATGCGATCGTGTTTGTGCAATCTCAGGGTTTTTTCTACTTTTTTTTCTCCATTGATTTCTATAGGGGAATACATGCGCACTTTTTTTTAGGATTTTTGTGCTGGTGCAAAATACGTTTTTTTGGAACTTGTAATATGAACAAAACCTGACTAGCGCAAAAAGCTTAATTCTAGTGGAGTTTGTAATCTAACCCATGGGGTATGACAAGGGGCAGAATGGGAAAGTGTAAAAGGTGTATGTATATTTGTGTATATTTATTATGTGTATTTATGTATGAATGAAGTGTTTTATACTTAACTTTCAATAAATTAGTATGACAAAGAACTACATAAAGTATTTTTAATCAAGCCCTATACAGTTGTATGCAAAAGTTTAGGCTCCCCTGAAAATTTCCATGATTTTCATTTATAAATAATTGGGTGTTTGGATAAGCAATTTCATTTTGATCCAACAAATAACTGAAGGACACAGTAATATTTCAGTAGGTTTATT
Organism: Bombina bombina; assembly: GCF_027579735.1. Taxonomy (NCBI): domain Eukaryota; kingdom Metazoa; phylum Chordata; class Amphibia; order Anura; family Bombinatoridae; genus Bombina; species Bombina bombina. The sequence continues at coordinate 582,587,703 of NC_069503.1, read as the reverse complement.
GGATTGACAGAAAATAAGCAATATTCATCCAAATGAAATTAGACAGGTGCATAGATTTGGGCACCCTTGTCATTTTGTTGATTTGAATACCTGTAACTACCCAGCACTGATTAATTGGAACACACAATTGGTTTGGTGAGCCCATTAAGCCTTGAACTTCATAGAAAGGTGCATCCAATCATGAGAAAAGGTATTTAAGGTGGTCAATTGCAAGTTGTTGTTCTCTTTGACTCTCCTCTGAAGAGTGGCAACATGGGGGCCTCAAAACAACTCTCAAATGATCTGAAAACAAAGATTGTTCAACATTATGGTTTAGGGGAAGGCTACAAAAAGCTATTGCAGAGCTTTAAGCTGTCAGTGTCCACTGTAAGGAACATAGTGAGGAAATGGAAGACCATAGGCACAGTTCTTGTTAAGTCCAGAAGTGGCAGGCCAAGTAAAATATTGGAGAGGCAAAGGCAAAGGATGGTGAGAACGGTCAAAAACAGCCCACAGACCACCCCCAAAGACCTACAACATCATCTTGCTGTAGATGGTGTCACTGTGCATTGCTCAACAATTCAGCACACTTTGCACAAGGAGAAGCTGTATTGGAGAGTGATGCTGTTGGTATATACCAGGTTATAAATATAATTTATTTATTATTCTTTAAAATAACCTCTAATTAAAATGTACATACGAAACAATTGAAATTAATATTTATTCCTAAATTCTTAGATTAGTTACATTTATAAACACATTGAAATATATTTATATAGAAACTAGATTGTGCATCAATTATGCACGCTTATTCCGTTACAATATTCTATACAACCGGTCATAAAAAAAATATACCTTTAAAATTAACCTTATTCACTATGAATAACATTAAAATACCCCAAATGAGGGTCAGAATATGGACTATTAGCTTAGGAATGCTTAGTTAAATAATATAACAAAATACTTTACCAGCCAATTGATATGCCAATTTTTCTGAGCTGAAATAACCTCTTATTTAGCCACCATCAAACAAGTTTTAAAATATATCACAATAGCTACAAATAACTTAATACACCAGAGAAATTTAACTATAATAACCAGTTTAGTAAAACTGATTTATAAATATAAAGTACAAAAGGTACTGCAATATGGATAAGGAAGTTAGCCCAATTTATACTTATAGAGACTGTATTTCCAAAAAGGCCAGCAAGGTTATCAGTCAAAATTTTAGCAAGATAAAGACCATTTCTATCCTCTTGCATGAGGTTATATTATGTGATAAACCCCACTCATTTTTATTCTAATCATTGGTGAATATTCGGATACGCACTTCTGGTGCTGTCTCTGTGATAGGCCCTTCGGAGCTGAACATCTCTTGGTTTACTGGGATCATACCAGTTTTAGTCCATTAGGGGGAAGCAGATAACTAGAAATGCAGTTTCATTATCAATATTGTTAACAGTCTAGAATCTAACCTTTAAAATATTTATTAAATATCTTTTAATTTCCTGTATCAACAAACCACATGTTCCATGTGTATTGGATTATGTCATACCTTATTTTCTTTCCTCAGACACCCCTTCCCTCATTCTTGGTGACTTCAACATCCCTCTTGACAATCCCACTACCTCCTCTGCAAAACAACTTCTGCAACTCATTTCCTCTTTCGGTTTGTCACAATGGACTGATTCTCCCACTCACAAAGATGGTCACTCCCTTGACCTGATCTTTAGCTATCGATGCACTCTCTCAAACTTCACAAACTCACCCTTTCCTCTTTCTGACCACCATCTCCTTACTTGCAACATATCATCCCTCCCTACAACTTCAACCTGTTTAATTCTAGACTAAATGTGGACTCTGGATTCTTAACACATTATCATAATTTTTGTAATGTACTTTCATTTATTCAATTACATTGTATATTCCACATTCTTTATACATAGGTACACAGGTAAGCCTATGTCCACACTTTTGTCTTTTTTTAACTTTTGTATTCCCCCTGTATATACAATTTCACATCTTTATAGATATTGATTTAATGTTGATATATAACTTTATGTCAGTATATGCTCTATGTAAAGCTATATATTTCCCCTGTCTGTTATCCTACACTGGACACTGTCTGCCTGTTACCTAAGCCCCCCTCATGATTTTTATGACACCTCCTCCTCTCCCTGCACTGTCTTCTTAGCTATTCTGTGTTTTAAGATATAATCTGTAAATTCCATTGAATTGGTCAGTATTGCTTTAGACTTGATAAAGGAAGGACCTCTTCCGAAAGCTTGTCAACTTATAAATGTATAGTTAGTCCATTAAAAAAAGTATCATTGCTCAATGCAATACTCTTGTTATTTTGATATCCATATATATATATATATATATATATATATATATATATATATATATATATATATATATATATATATATATATATACATACATATATATATATACACACATATATATATACATATATATATATATATATATATATATATATATACATCTCATGTATACAGTCTAAGTATCAAATCTTTGAGAATTATACAGTTCATATAGATGAATTTCTAACTTCTCTTTTTAAAACCAAGATTTTAAAACTTATATGCCTTCAGCACTCAAAGGCTTAAATATGACTCTGTTTTCTTCTGTTACTTTCCATTGAGATGTACGCCTGAGCTTTGTGTATTTGAAACTCAGTATGGGGCACTTAACACTTAGATGATAAGGGCTATCTCCTCTAAGTATGTTTGTATATTTCATTATCAGTTCAGACTTAGCGACTGCTCCTTCAGATAGGAAATCTCAACTTTTGAAGGCAGACTCCTTTGATGAATTTGGACAATGGCTTGCAATGCGTCTCTGACTACAAGAAAGGGAGGGTGTAGTTACCAAGCCCAGCCCATCTGACAGAGATAACTGCAATTTATAGTAATAAAACTGATGCAAACAGTTTCATATATAATGAACTCTTTAGTCTTATCATGTATAAATAATATATATATATATATATATATATATATATATATATATATATATATATATATGTATTATTTAATAACACTCACAGATATCCTGACAATGCGGAAGAAGCCTTTTCTGCACACAAGCCACAAACAGAGTTCCTTGATTTATGCAAACGCACATTTGGAGAAGCCAGCTTCATTTTGGAAGAAGGTGCTGTGGACTGATGAAACAAAGATTGAGTTATTTGGTCATAACAAGGGGCGTTATGCATGGCGGCAAAAGAACACAGCGTTCCAAGACAAACACTTGCTACTCATAGAAAAATTAGGTGGATGTTGCTTCATGCTGTGGGGCTGTGTGGCCAGTGCCATTACTGGGAATCTTATTAAAGTTGAGGGACGCATGGATTCCACTCAATATCAGCAGATATATGAGAATAATGTTGAGGAATCAGTCACAAAGTTGAAGTTAGGCTGGAGTTGGATATTTCAACACGACAATGACCCAAAACACTGCTCAAATTTACTCTGGCATTTATGCAGAGGAACAAGTACAATGTTCTGAAATGGCCATCCCATTTCCCAGACCTGAATATCATTGAAACTCTGTGGGGTGACTTGAAGCGGGCTGTCCATGCTCGGCAACCATCAAACCTAACTGAACTGGAGATGTTTTGCAAGGAGGAATGGTCCAAAATACCTTCATCCAGAATCCAGACACTCATTACAGGCTATAGAAAGTGTCTAGAGGCTGTTATTTCTGCTAAAGGAGGCTCTTCTAAATATTGATGTGATATTTCTGTTGGGGTACCCACATTTATGCACCTGTCTAATTTCATTTTGATGCATATCACACATTTTCTGTTAATCCAATAAACCTCATTTCATTACTGAAATATTACTGTGTCCTTCAGTTATTTGATAGAGCAAAATGAAATTGCTGATCCAAACACTAAATTATCTATAAATGCAAATCATGGAAATTGTCAGGGGTGCCTAAACTTTTGCATACAACTGTATGTTTAATTATACTAAGCTACTTACCATAGTGTGCTAAAAAAAAGATACATTTAAGAAGAATAGTTTCTGTCTACAGTCTCTCAACCACCTACAGCTTTCTATGTGTCACCAAGTAAATAGTAGACCCTTTTGTAATTAAGGGGTCTATCAATCTTTATTAAATTATTTTCTACAAAGACTACATTAAAGGAACATAAAAAGCAGAGATGTAAACTCAGGAGCGTGCATGTGTCTGGAGCACTATATCGCAGCAGTCTTGCAAGAATTTTATATATATTAGCAAGAGCACAAGATGTCAGCACTATTTCCTGGCATGTGCTGCAGACACATACCTCGGTATCTCTTCAAGAATACCATGGAAACAAAGCAAATTTGATAATAGAAGTAAACTGGAAACGTTTTTTAAATGTTATGCTCTGTCTGAATCACAAAGAAAAGTTGTGGGTTTCATATCCACAAGGCATTACAGTGGCTACTTTTTTTGGATTAGTTATTTTGTTTTAAAAGGGCCAAAACTTTATTTTTTACATCTGGATAACACTGTGTAAATGTAGTATTAATAAATAATACACCCTTCAAACAATTAAACTTAATTAGATATTTAAATAAATTGGAATAATAAAAAAAGTAAAAGCATATTTATATATACAAGAGTAAAACAATTCCAAAATGTTTTGTTTTTCACACCTTTTTAAAGTGATTGTAAATTTCAGACTTTTAAGAATGTTGCAATGAAAAAAAAAATATTATTGAAGAAGCAAAACTACATAATTATTTTTTAAAAGTGTATATATATATAACAGTATATATATATATATATATATATATATATATATATATATATATATATATATATATATATATATATATAAAATACAAGATTTAAAATCCTACTTGGTATCTTTTGTTGCTCCACCCGCCTTCATTTCCTTTTTTTTTAACTGGGCTGTGACATAAAGAGAAGTCCCACCCACTCTCTGCTTAGAGTTTCTAAGGGCTTTTAAGGGGACCTCAAGACTGTCACATGACACACACACTGATTGGATGTTCATTGGAATTGTCAAAGAAAAAGGGTTTATCCTAGTGGACTGGCATAACATTGTAGTAAAAGCATTACTATAGGCACAGATTTAACCCTTTTAAAAAAATAATTATACATATACTTTTCAATTGCAAAGATTACATATATGGAGGTTGATTAGCTAAAGTTTACCATCATTTTAATACACACTGTTTTTTCATATACATTATATATCAACTAAAATAAAATGACAAATGTTAGTCTGGAGGAGGCAGCTAGTAAAGTCTTCAAAGGTAGCAAATTATTTTACTGACAGTTTACGCTTGTTCAGAATGGTTTATTCTTAAAACTAAATTAATTGCTGTTGCAAGTTAATAAATAGCATTGCTACATTATTCAGTGAAAATTAAGTTGTGACAAAGAAATAATGTTAGCCATTAAAACAGACGTGAGAAAATAACATTTTTATACCTTTAACCCCTTAATGACCACAATGTACCCTGTATGTCACTGGTCGTTAAGGGTTTTTTCAGGACATAATAGCACAAGTCTAGCAAGAACACGCTATTAATTCCCTCCCTCCAGCAGGCTTTGTGGAATAGAGCAGTCTCAACGCTGGTGGCAAGACCGCGCTATAAAATAATCAAGTCCCAAAAAAAGGCAAGCGACATACAGGGTACGTCGCTGGTCCTTAAGGGGTTAAAACTTTAAGTGACTGCAGAACTTCAACTAAGAAATATGTCTACAACCAAATCATTGTTAAGAAACATTTGTGAAATTAAATATTAATGTCAGCAGATAAATAAAAGATAAAAATAATTGCCATGCTTGATTTAATGTCACTATAATGTGGAGACATGTAAAAAAATATATAAATATTGTTTCATAAATCAGAGTGGAGATGTATTATTTTGCATTTAGCTATATTAAATACTAAATATGTCAACATTTTCTTTGCTTCTTAAGTAAAAAATTAATGTTTGTGATTCTCCACTATTTAGTTTCAGTAAGAAATTCAAAATGTGTTATCTTTTTTTACAACCCTGTCACCATCAATTGCAGCTGACCAGCCACCACATTTGAACCACACCAAGGGGTCAATTTATTAAAGTGCAAGTGGACATGATACGATGTAGCGTATCATGTCTGTTGCACATCGATAAATGCCGACAGCATACGCTGTCGGCATTTATCATTGCACAAGCAGTTCTTGTGAACTGCTTGTGCAATGCCGCCCCCTGCAGACTCACGGCCAATCGGCTGCTAGCAGGGGGTGTCAATCACCCCGATCATATAGGATCGGGCGGATTGATGTCCGCAGCCTCAGAGCAGGCGGAAAAGTTACGGAGCTCCATTCAGAGCTTGATAATTCGGCCCCCAAAGTTTAATGACTCAAGCATGCAACATCTCCAGATATAATAATGACAGCTATTACCTTCTATTGGAGTTACTATAACATCCCATGACTGCCTTTATTATGTGTAAAATGCTGTTACAAATCCTTCTTTTATAACACTTTTTGAAACGTGTGTGAACACCAGTCTTTCAGCAGTCTTAAACTTATTGTGGCCGGTCCTTTAAATTGAGATTACTCCCTATTGAAATAGCCCTAACTATACACCTGTCTCACCTAATTTAACACTACCATGTAGCCATTGTAACTAACAGGGGTCTGGCCCCACTCAATATACAGGTTCACCCAGCTCACCCAATATTTGTGTTGCAACTTGCCATATTGCCGCTTTAATTAAGGACACCTAGGAGTTATATATATCAAAGGCCTTTTAAAGAAATGACTTGATACAATGTTCCATTATAAAAGCCCTGATGAATGAAATGTTTATATGTATCTTCATTTAAATTTGCAATATGACAATACTACTGAATACTGCCCCCATTACAATTACCTTCTCAACACAGTCCTACCACAATTACTATTCACATGATGACCCCGCTGACTTAACTTATTCTCTCCCACTGCAACCCTACCTACATCTAAATTCCCCAAATTTCGAGGGTCAGGGACACATTCTAATTAAAAGGACATGGTACCCAATTGTTGAAGCCCTTAAAGTAATGCAGCATAACTGTAAAAAGCTGAATAGAAAATATCACCTGAACTTCTCTGTTTAAAAAATATTTTAAAAATTATATTATATTCCTCATTAGCCACATCCTATTGTAAAGGAACTTTAAGCAGCCAATCTGGATGCTAGTCCCAGGACTTTCTAGAGAACGTGCAAAAGTCATGTTGTTTCCACATTTAGTTTCAGTTTTTTTTTTGTTTCAATAATTTTTACTGAGGTGCTTAGACAAACATTGCAAATATACATAAATGCATCAATAGTCAGTACATCAATTTTTAAAAACTTGTCATGCAACAAAATATACAAGAAAGTACAAATGATCCAAAAGACAATATTCTAAAGACATACCATAACAAAAACATTAGTACTTCAAAATGCAATGTTGTACGCACAAAATAAAATTCACACTCAGTTCAGCACCTCAGTTGTCTCATTAATTATAAGGTATAAATCTCCCCACAAAAATTGAAGCCAATTTTGGACTTCCAGTCTTATTAAGACTCCTCAGTAGGAGAAATACAATTTAAATTGCACAGGCCACTTTTGGACCTTTGTATATATTGTAAAACAACGTATTTTCTGAGCAATTTAATAAAATAAATAACTATTGAGCCCTTGTAAGAGTATACTAGCCAAACATAAAAGCTGTGGGTCAATAGGATAGCGATGTGATAACTATAGTTTTATAAAATAAATATTATATATCACATGGAAACTAGCTTGGAGGCAGATGTATAAGCCACTTATGGTCCTTACACCTAGTAAAGAAAACATCATATATTCACAGAGCATCAGGGTATGTCAGTTTTGGGATGCAACCTTACTAAGACACATGAAAATAGGAAAAATATAATAGGCTTTTGAGCTTCAGTATGTGTCAACTTCCACCCTTTAAAAGGCAGTAGCCGATAGATAAATATTAACTGTATCTCAAACAGATCACCTAATTGCTGAACAACAGATAAGAGGTAGAGTATCAGTAAATTATATAAATAGGAACTCTTTTGTGTTTCTAAGTAAGATTAGTGCCCTAAATAGTAGCTGCAACCCTAACTTGATAGTATTGGACTTAGGGATAGTACTCAAACATCAGATTCACCAAAATTAGTAATGAAAAGCAACAAAGAGCCCCTAAATAATATGAAAAGCATATATATATATATATATATATATATATATATATATATGCTCTGTTATAATGACAAGATCATACCACAATCTGGCAATTTAGAATGGAAACATACATTGGTATATAAGTTACATACACAACTAAATTAAAAATAAGAGTAAACAATCTGACCTAAAGTGCAACTATATAGTGGTGCTCTAAAGTTATATACAATTTGAAACTTGCCTACTAAGACATATAAGAGAAATCGATAAGGGACTTCCATGTAATTAACTAAACATGACACTTTAAGCAATAAGAGTGTCACGATCTGCCACTTTTAACCATGCTGCTGCAGCTCTCAGATCCGTTTTTCTGCTTGCTGTATCATATTGCCTAGCAACGTGATGCAGTCTCTCTGTGCCAGCCCGTTCTGAGGATGTCAGGCGGGTCCTTAAATTCCCTGCATCTCAGATCCTCACTGCCTGCTTGTTGAATACATCTGTATCCTGGGAACATTTTATTCTATGTTAGCTTGTGCCTGCCTGAACTGTAACTTGACCTCTGCTTTGCCTGACAACTCTTTTGGATTAACCTGTGCCTGCCTGAATTGTAACTTGACCTCTGCTTTGCCTGACAACTCGTTTGGATTAACCCGTGCCTGCCTGAATTGTAACTTGACCTCTGCTTTCCACTGCACATCGATAAATGTCGATAGCATATGCTCTCAGCATTTATCATTGCACCAGCAGTTTTGGTGAACTGCTGGTGCAATACCGCCCCCCTGCAGATTCGCGGCCAATCAGCCGCTAGCAGGGGGTGTCAATCAACCCGATTGTATTGGATCGGGTTGATTTCTGGCGATGTCTGTCCGCCGCCTCAGAGCAGGCAGACAGGTTATGGAGCAGCGATCTTTAGACCCGGGGGAACAAGCTTTTGATAAATAGGCCCCTAAAATTTTACACTTATTTTGTCAATATTTAAACAACTAATTATCTATAAAAATACATCTAAATGTGATTCTCAGACTAATATTTTTGTTGAATGCATAATTCTATCTAGCATTTATTTAGTTTTTAATGTTCCATTAATACTTTCGAAGCCCTTAAGTCCGCTTTTGCTACCTCTCAGATCCCATCTCACCCCAACCCTGCTTTACCTTTTATCCTTGAGGTTAATGAATCTGAGACAGGAGTAGGCGCTCTTTTGTCTCAATGTCCTACGCCAGAAGGATCACTGCACCCTTACGGGTTCTATTTCAAAAATCTCCAACAGAGTACAATTATGAGATTTGAAAAAGAGAATTCTTGGCCATTATCCTACACTCTAAGATCACACATACCATTTAAAGATACAGGTAGCCCTCAGTTTACGCTGGGGTTAGGTTCCAGAAGGAATGGTTGTAAATCGAAACCGTTGTAAATTGAAACCCAGTTTATAATGTAAGTCAAAGGGAAGTGGAGTTAGGTTCCAGGCCCCTCTCAAAATTAACATAAGTAACACCTAATACATTATTTTTAAAGCTTTGAAATGAAGACTTTAAATGCTAAACAGCATTATAAACCTAATTAAAAAATCACACAACAGACTGTATCATCAAACTAAGTTTAATGAACAAAAACATTTTTTTACTTGCATTTTTCTGCAAACAGTTCTCTGCATTGTTAGCATGCACCTATTCTATGCATTTCAATCTGGAGTGATTAATAGGCAGTTAGGCACCCTCACCTCAAGCAGCTGGGCAGGAAGATAATAGGGAAGTGGCTGCTAGATCTTGTTGCTCAATAGCTAAGGTCTGTTCTGTGTACACAGATTAATTTAAGTCTGCTAAGCTTACATAACTTTGCTGCAACACAAGCGGATAGCTCCACCTACTGGCTATTTTAATTAGTGCACTGCTTTTGAATGCTTTTCAATAGCAGTCACATGACTGAAAAAAAAGGTTGTTATTCTGAAACGGCGCAAATTAAACCGGAGTAAACCGAGGGCCACCTGTATATATATATATATATATATATATATATATATATATATATATATATATATACATTTATACACAAATGAAAACATATAGGTATAGATTTATACAGATATATAGGTATATATTTATAAATACTTAGAACATATTTTGCTATGTGAGGAACATTGGAATGTGAAATATTTACAGTAAATAAATATGAATATTGCATAAATATGTTTTTATATGTTTTTATCTACTTGACTGCATAGGGCTCCAGTGCACTTTTATATATGTCTATATATACACACACACACATATATATATGGTATTGTCTGTAGGTGAAGTGCCACCATTGCTAAGGGTGAATCGACCTTATAGATCCCTTAAATCTGCAATGAAAGAATAAACAGAGATCTCCCCAAAATGCAGGACATATATTAGCTATCCATCTATACCCAGTACAGGACTCAGTATAGATGGATTGATCTCCAGAAATAATATAATATTAAACTAGCATTCCCCCAGGAGGACAAGTATTAGTAGCACTGAATAAGCAGAAGCAATAGCTATAATGTATATTTTTCTGTTTAGTGAAAAGATGTGTTTGCTTGAAATTTTTTTGTAATAGAGTGTGGCTTAAGTGTAAACGTGCAAAACCTGTAAAGAAAGAAAAGCTAGTTCTTCATGCACATTAATATATACAATATATGTTCTGGTGAACTGCTTGTGCAATGCTGCCACCTGCAGATTTGCGGCCATCAGGTGGTATCAATCAACCCAATCATATAGGATTGGGCGGATTGATGTCCGCAGCCTCAGAGGCAGCGGACCAGTTAAGGAGCAGCGGTCTTAAGACCGCTGCTTCATAACTACTGTTTCCGGCGAGCCTGAAGGCTTGTGCGGAAACAGGGGCATCAGGGGCCATTCAGCCCTTGATAAATCGGCCCCCATATGTGTTCAAATTGGCATAAAGTGTGTGTGTATTAGGGATAGGCAAATATTTAGCAACATTTAAAAAAAAAAAAAAAAAATATGTATATACATTCGTCTGCTCTAGTCAAATTTCAAATGTTTGTCAAACATTCTAACATTGTAATTTTGAATATTGTTTTTTGAATTCTAATTAACATTCATTAATATTAATTTGCATATTCAAATTTTAGGTATGTATTTTGACATTCGATTTCGGTTCAAATTAATGTATGCGACTTGAAATTTCAACATTCGATTCCGAATGTTCAGAATATATCAAATATACATTTTCAAATTTGAATGTGTATATTTGAACTATGATAAACTTTCAAAATCAAAAGCAACATTCGAATTAGAAAGCAAAATTCGAAATTGAAAACAACATTAAAAAATTTAAAATAACAATCTATTGTTGAATTTCAAAGAAATTTTGTTCTTATCAATATTTGATTGTGTAAAACGAATATACAAAAGAAAATTTATTATAACATTCGTATTTCTATCTAAGAGCAAGTTTTCTCTGTGAAAAAAATCACAAAAAGACAAAGGCGCTTCCTAGTGTAATACAGTTGGTGAAAGAGATTTGATAGGTAATCAAAAAGGTACTCACAAGTGGAGCAGCACCCAATTGTGCTAAATCAAACAGACTGGGATCTCACAGTGTCCCAGCTCACTGACACTGCAAGGAAACTGGTTTCTCCAATGTCTTGCCGGACTGACAGAGCTCAGACTCTCACAAAGAGGTTTACATAAAACCAAATTTTATTAATAAAATAAAAATCTCAGTGTCTCATGACACTAGATATTAAAAGAACAAGCAACGCGTTTCTCAGACTGCTGTCTGTTTCATCAGGCGCACACACACACACATGTTCGCCCATCTCTAGTGTGTGTGTGCGACAGAGAGAGAAAAAGAGAGAGACAGTGTACAGTATGTGCGCCAGAGATTGTGTGTGTGAGAGAGTGTGTAAGGGTATGTGTATACATAAAAATAGTGTTAGAGAGTATGGGGCCTATTTATGAAAGGCCTGTCGGACATGATCCGACATTGCGGATCATGTCCGACAGACCTCGCTGAATGCGATCTCTGTCCGCCTCCTCAGAGCAGGCGGACAGGTTATAGAGCAGCTCGCCAGAAACACGGGTCTTCAAGCTCCATACGGAGCTTGATAGATATGCCCCTATGTGTGTGTGAGTCTGTGTGTGTGAGAGAGACTGATTGTGTGTGTGAGATAAACTGTGTTTGTGAGAGAGAGTGTGTGTGTGTGGGAGAGACAGTGTGTGTGTGTGAGAGTGTGTGTTGGAGAGAAAGACAGTGTATGTGTGTGAGTGAGTGTATTCTATGTGAAAGTCAGTTTGTGAGAGTATGTGTGTATGTGTGTTAGTCTATGTGTAAGAAATAGTGTAAGAGAGTATGTGTATGTGAGAGAGACTGTGTCAGAGACTGTGTGTTTGAGAGAGTGTATGTGTGTGAGAGTGTGTGTGTGAGAGAGTCAAAGTAATAGGGTATGTGTTTTACTCTATGTGTGTGAGAAATAGTGTGATAGTATGTGTGTGAGCCTGTGTGTGTGAGAGACTGTGTTTGTGTGTGTGTAAGTGAGAGAGAGTGTACGTGGAAGAGAAAGAGAGACAGTGTATGTGTGTATATGAGAGAGTCGGTGTGGGGATATGTGTGTGCATGTTTGCGTGTGTAAGAAAAAGAGTATGTGTGTGAGTTTGTGTGAGAGAGAGTGTGTGTGGAAAGAGAGAGACAGTGTATGTGTGTGAGAGTGTGTGTGTGTGTGAGAGTGTCAATGTGTGAGGTATGTGTGTATGTGTCTTATTTTGTGTGTGTCAAAATAGAGAGAGAGTGCGAGTGTGTAGAGAGAGTGATAGTGTATGTGTGTGAGAGACAGTGTATGTGTGTGTGTCAGACTATGAGTGAGAGATACTGTGTGTGAGAGAGACTGTGAGGCCCATTTATCAAGCTCCGAATGGAGCCCGTGTTTCTAAAGACCGCTGCTCCATAACCCTGTCCGCCTGCTCTGAGCAGGCGGACAGAGATCGCCGGAATTCAACCCGATCGAGTATGATCGGGTTGATTGACACCTTCCTGCTGGCAGCCGATTGGCCGCGAATCTGCAGGGGGCGCTGTTGCACCAGCAGCTCACAAGAGCTGCTGGTGCAATGCTGAATACGGAGAGCGTATTGATCTCCGCATTCAGCGAGGTATGTCGGACCTGATCCGCACTGTCGGATCAGGTCCAACATACCTTTGATAAATATCCCCCTGTGTGTGTAAGAGAAAGATTGACAGTGTATGTGTGTGAGAGACTGTGTGAAGAGTGTGTGGGAGAGAGAGAGATCCTGTGGGTGAGACTGGGTGTGTATGAGAGTGTGTGTGTGGTAGAGAGAGAGTGTCAATGTGTGAGGTTATGTGTGTATGTGTGTTAGTCTGTGTGTGGAAAAATAGTGTGAGAGAGTGTGTGTGTGAAAGAGAGAGACTGTGTGTGAGAGAGACTGTGTGTGAGAAACACTATGTGTGAGAGAGACTGTGAGTGTGTGTGTGTGTGTGCGTGTGTGTGTGTGCATGTGTGTTATAAGAGCGAGAGAGAGAGAGAGAGAGAGAGAGAGTGAAAGTATATATGTGGGAGAGACTGTGTGTGGGAGAGAAAGAGACAGTAGGGCCTATTTATCAAAGGTCTTGCGGACCTGATCCGACAGTGCGGATCAGGTCCGCAAGACCTTGCTGAATGCGGAGAGCAATATGCTCTCCGCATTTAATAATGCACCAGCAGCTCACAAGAGCTGCTGGTGCAACACCAGCCCCTGCTGACTCGCGGCCAATCGACCGCCAGCAGGAAGGTGTCAATCAGCCTGATCGTACTCGGTCGGGTTGATTTCCGGTGATTCCTGTCCGCCTCATCAGAGCAGGCAAACAGGGTTATGGAGCAGCGGTCTTTAGACCGCTGCTTAATAACTGCTGTTCCTGGCGAGTCTGAAGACTCACCAGAAAAACGGGCCCACAAGCTCCGTTCGGAGCTTGATAAATGGGCCCCATAGTATGTGTTAGTGTGTGTGAGGGACAGTGTGTGTGCATGAGAGAGTGTGTGTGGGGAAGAGAGAGACAGTGTATGTGTGTGAGAGAGTGTGTATGGGAGAGAGAGAAAGACAGTGTATTTGTGTGATAGAGTTTTGCGTGTGTGTATGAGAAAGTCAATGTGTGTGGGTATGCGTGTGTCTTTGTGCGTGAGACATTTTGTGTGTGTGAGTATGTGTGAGAGAGACTGTGTGTGAGAGAGACTGTGGGGTCGATTTATGAAGCAGCGAATGCTGCTTCCAACCCACTCCGCTTCAGTTCCGCCTGAAGCGGAAGTTAAAAAGCAGCGGTCAGAGACAGCATCAGAACCTTGTGCAGCGAAGGGGGTAAGTAGCACAGCGATGGGCAGCATTTTTAAATATATATATATATATATGTATATGACTATACACATATATATTTATGTGTTAATATGTATATATACACATATTAACACATAAATATAAATGTATGTAATCTTAAGTTCCCACAGGAATAGGGCCCTCAATCCCTCCTGTATGTGTTTGTAAATTTTGTCCTGTATTTTACAAGTCTTTTATTGTTTTACTTAAATGAATTGTATCCATGGACAGCGCTGCAGAATATGTTGGCGCTAAATAAATAAAGTATAATAATAATAATAATATACATATATATTTACATTTCGGTCTATGAGAACACACAGTTCCCTTAGACCGCAATGTAAAGGCACTTTTAAGCGCCGTTTTTTCCAACACCACACTCCCACCAACTTTAACCCGAAAAATGCCTAGTGCAGTTTTTTATTAGAAAACTAGAATGCCCTCTATTTTGAGGCCATTTGGGGCACTTTTAGAAAATTAATCGGATCGGATTAATCTCTGGTTATTTTTCTGTGCACTAATTGCTACTGCAACTTTGTGGCAGCAATAACCAGCCACTTGTAATACCTAGTTAATTATTGTGTTCCTGCAAATGGGTACATTTGCCCGTTTGAGGGAGAGCAATAATTTAGCACTCCACTTGTAATCTAGCCCTTAGTAAGTATACATAATTACTTCAAAATATGAAAAAAACAAGCATAATAAGAAAAAAAAAGTACAACAATAAAATCCAAGTAAAAACTCAATATATAATGTATAAACCCCTGATAAAGTTATGTCCCAGTTTCATTAATCCTATCCATTGACAATACAGCCTCATAAATTGAAACTTTAATTATAAATCCTTCCAGACAGAAATTACAAACAACCTATCAAGCTGGCGTAATAAACTCCTGTTTTGGATGGGAAGGGTGAATGTAATTAAAATGAATATATTACATAGAATTTTATATGTTTTGCAAACCTTCCACATCCCGATGCCACAGTCATATATCTCTAAATTAGAAGCCAATATTGAGCCAGTTTATATGGTTGAACATACAGACAGGCCTGCATTCTACAAAAGCTAGTAGAATGGTGTCACAATTCCGGGCAAAAGGCTTGGGTGCAACTAGATGATGAGATCCTCTCCTTAGGTAATGTTGGCAGTGGCACCCGGACCTGGTTAGTGCCAAGTAAGATATCCGCTATGAGGAAAGGTTTTCCGCTTATGGTTGAATTTTTTCATCAATGTGGTAGATTCCTTAAAACTAGCACACTTGTTTCCACACATTACTCCCCAATGATACCTTTCAAATTCATTCCAGACATACCTTTTTTTTCCGGGTGGGTAGATGGGTCGTCACATCATATTCTTGACTATGTAACACATACTATAACTACATAAGGCAAACTCAAATCTCACATCTCCTTACATGAATTATAAGAAAGGTCTTTCTCCTCCCGGTATGGATATGCTCAGCTCTCGCACCATTTGAATCGCTGTGTATGGTGAGCTCCCCACCACAACATTCTATTTCAAATATTTACAAACTCCTTCTTTTGTGACGGGAAGACTCAGCCCAAGTCCAGGAAATTAACTGCAATTTTTTATCTTTTATCATACACCTGCTAGGCTCAAGTATATAAATAAACATGCCAATGGGAGGTGCTGGAGGGGTTAGGGGAAGAAGCCACCATCCTCCACATCTGGTGGAGTTGCCCTTGCCTAGAGCAATTTGGGAAGAATCCATACAAGCAATGTCTTCCCTAAAATGTCAACTGTCAGTGATTGGAAAGACCTAATGGGGAGGTTTTTACAGCTAGAAAGATTTCACTACTTCAGATCAGGTCAGATGGTTTGCTGGTTGGTGATCACCTCTGCTACTTTGGTTATCCTGGTGTGCATCTTGTGGAATTCTTTCTTCCTTTTCCCTTTTTATTCTTCCCTCCTTACTTTCAGTGACACATGTGTATTTAACAGGTGCCCACTATGGTCCTAAATAACATAAATGTGTTACATGAATATTGATTGTTTAAAATGTTCTTTATTACTGCTCTTATGTATTTTCACTGTTATAAATGGTTAAACCTGTATTCAAACCTTGGCAACTCACTGGTATTATAAATAGATTTTCAAAATGATAAATATTTAGATTTAGATTATTATCTAATATAAAACTTAGAAACTTTCTCAAAATTGACATTGTAATTCTCCTTAGTGGCTTAGATAGTTCTGCAACCTTAACTATGGTCACTAGGAATGAAAGCCACTTATTAACTAGGAATACCCTCTATGTTTGCAGAATATCTTCAGACATAGACTTTATCATTGCAATGTAGTTTGTAATCTTCCTTAGCTGTAAAAACATACCTGTGAACGTTTGGGTAGAGGAATCCAGGAGTAGGCATTAGCACACCCTTACTTATGTCAATTATTAATAAAGCCTGGGTTTTGGGAACAGATTTGTCAGAAGGGAGATTGGCATGTGTTCCACAAGGAGAATCCATAGACAAGGTCTAATGTCCAGACCAGATGCCAAAACCAGTAAAACAGTTCCAGCAACAACACAAAAGGGATCAGGCAAGTAAGCAGAATCTATGAGAACAGCTATGGGTCAAGGAGACAGTATAACAGATAAAGCACAAGGCAGGTAAAAGGTAGGCGTGAAGGTGTACCAGAAAGACTGAGGACTTTTGGGAGCTAGGGAGACTCGCGACTAAGTACTGACTGAAGGACTTTCTGGAATGTATAGGCCTTGGCTTGGTGTAACTAGATTTTTATTGGTGCTCCAAGACTTGTGCGCACGCTAGCCCACCAGTCTAGTTCAGCGCTGTGTCATGTATGCTTGTATAGGATTGATCGCCTAGTACCTTGGTTAATGAATAATTTAGCTTGCCTGAAATCAAAGGTGGATTAACGTGTTGGAGACTTGGAGAGATGTTAGTGCGCTTGAATTTAGTGCATCTGGTTCTCAACTAGGAAGTAATGGAGCCTAGAAAAGCATAAGTTAGCGCTCCTGGGGGTGGAGACAGATTTAGCATGCGCTGAGGAATCTGGGATCATCCTTAAACTGCTTTGTATCAAACTCTTGCTGAGGTGCCCGATGACTGTAGCACTGCTTCAGAATTAGTGCACGGTGGAGAACCTGTCGCCGACGGTAAGTATTGTGACAATAGCTGACCATCTGTATCTGGTCCATTTGTTAATGCAATTTACTATTCTATTTTTTTTTTTATTTTTTTTTTTAACCTCCAAAAAAAAAAAAAAAAAAAATATCCATCATAAATGTGTTATGAAGGGGTTTTCTAACATAGTAGGATAACCCGTAGAAACAGATGAGAAAGGTGCCTCATGGGACAAGTATCGTCTAAAGAACCCAATCGGAGATACAACAGACAAGTCCCACAACAGTATGGTACTCACAAAAATAGCAGTACAAACGTGTACCAAAGCGGGCAGGATGGAACCAAAAGTCGCCCGTCAGACAAGCGTGGACTCAGACCACCAAACAGACGTCACTCCACGGACAGCGTCAGAGCGGAAACCAGCAGAGGAGCCAATCGGACAAGAATAATCTCGGCAGTGGAACCTCCAAGGAGAACCATCAGGACAAGAGACCGGACAAATTGCCAACGGCAGACAAAAAAGCAATCAGGCAGGTGTGAAATACTCAGATAGATTTAATGAGTATATACAGATAAAAACATGCGTACAGCAACGCGTTTCTCGACAGTAGTCATTTCATCAGGCTGATACTAATACACGGAAATACCTGCTCTATTTAAAACACAACCTGGGCCAATCACACAATGCTCCTGCCCTTAACACACCTCCACCAATAGCGACCAGTATGTAATAACATGATATATGAAACACCTTATCGGGGAGTGTCACAGGGGCTAGAGCAGTGGATGGACTTCATAACATCATAAGTTAAAAATGCTAACATAGATACAAAAATGATTACAGTTTAAAATGATTATAAAAATGACAATAACTACTATTATATAGATAGAGTATTAAAATATAAACTAAAACATATATACGCTCCTTAAAACTATGCAAAACATATTCTTTAATACATAAAATATTCAATTGATAATTAAGTATACAAATATAAATACAATTAATGATAACCATAATGATGTATTGTAATAAATTATTATTAAACAAATATATCAAAAATAAAATATATACATGACGGCACCTAAAGCATCCATAAAAAAATATGTATCAAGATTACTAATAATAAGCTGAAAT